>NW_022681473.1:15450959-15623459 GCF_009764315.1 Trachypithecus francoisi | reverse complement strand
TGAGGCAGGAGAATCGCTTGAACCTGGGAGGCGGAGGTTGCAGTGAGTCGAAATCATATCACTGCACTCCAGCCTGGGTGACAGAGTGAGACTCTATCTCAAAAAATAAAAATAAATAAAACAAAAATAAAAAGACACACACCCTTTCACCTTTTTGCACTGCATCTAATCACATATAATGCTATGGGTTGTGGGGAATATAGCCACTCTTCTATCTGAAAACGTTACAATTGGAGGCACATAAATATTTAGATAAAGTGGTACATACATGGTTTGTAGGGCAAGGGTAGTTCCATTTTACAGGGTGAAACAAAGAAAAGTCTGTAACTGAAGAAGTGACCATGGGGCCTTCATGTTCAAGTCGGGCAGAACAAGGAGGATGGCTCCCTGTTCCTCATCAGGCACTGAGGAGTGCAGGGCGAATTTTGGCTTTTCTGGAAGTGGGGCAGGCATTTTTACCCTCAGGAGAGATGCACGGAAGCAGAAACAGCAGGTCAAAGTGTTGTGCCCGAAGTCGCGAGACCCCAGTAAGTGACCACCAGAGTCCAGAGTCAAAGCCAAATAGCCGGGGTCGCTTTATTACGAGTTCGAACCCGGACCTCTCCGCTTATACAATGGCAGGTAAAGAGAGAGGCCCCGGCTGCTGTTTTAGGGTTTCTTTTCTAGCGAGGTACAAACAAGTCACAGAGAAACAGTAGTTACAAGCTTATTATTGGTTAACATTTAAAGTTGAACATTCGGCATTTCTGGCTGGTTCCCGCCTTTTTCGCAACCTCAAATGGCTGGGGGTTTTCCAGATAAGTTGTTTGTGTAAGCCGGGGGGTGGTCACATGCATGTATGTTGCAACCTCAAACGGCTAGGGGTTTTCTAGATAAGTTGTTTGTGTAAGCCCAGGGGGTGGTCACATGCATGTATGTTTAGAATTTTTCCCTTAGGGGCTTTCTATCTCATTCCCCCTTTTAGTTGTGTCTTCAAGAGCCAATCTTGGGTCTTATATGTCTGTTTCAATTGTTTTATTGATGATGGGTTGATATTGTGTTCTAAGGACCATTAACTGGACAGTGTTGATTCTATCTTTGACAAAGTTTATTATTCTGTTTAGTATGCACGGCCCTATGGTGAGGAGGAGGAGTAGGCTTAGCAATGGTCCTATTAGGGGCATTGAGAGGGAGTACATGGAGGAGCTCCACCAACTATCAGCTGCGGAATTGAATTTTTGTTTTTGTAGTTCTAGGCTGAGTTTGTGTAGCTGTTGGACCCGCGTCTCTACTAACCCAGATTCATTTATGTAAAAACATCCGTCTTCTTTGAGAAAAAGGCAAGTTCCCCCTTTTTCGGCAGTAAGCAGGTCTAGGGCGCGCCGATTTTGCAAAGTAACTTGGGCGAGGGAGGTCAGTTGCCTTTGCAATGAGGCTAGGGATTCGGCTGAAGCTTCCATTGCTATGGAGAATTGTTGGGAGAGCTTAGCGGTAGTAAGGAGAGCGTGGCCTAGGGCTCCTCCTGCTAACCCTGCCTCTATTACGGATGTGGTGAGTGAGACACCGGCTACTAAGGGAAGAAATACAGCCCTTTTTGTCCTGAAGGAAGGCACGTAGTCTCCTTCTAGATATTCAGCAGGGGTTCGCAGGGTTAGTTGGGGAACTATTGTTAACAGGGAGACATAGGAGGCTCTTAGTGGCCTGAACAGTGAGATTTTTATAGAGTTCCATTACACCAGAAGAATGAGCCATGAGGGGCGTACAGAGTGGAGTTGGGAGGAAAGGTTATGTTGCAAAGGGAGGTGCTAGCGTTTGAATAGCAAAATAAAACCTGTGTTTGTTCGGGGTTTAAGAACGGGGTTTAAGAACAAAGGAACATCTGAGATGGGGGAGGATCCTTGGCTGGAAGTTGTTAGGGAATTATTGAAGGGGGCTGGGAGCGGAACGGCGGTCAGGGGTCGCTGTCCTAGGGTAGCGCAAAAGAAACATGCAGAGAGGTTTCCCAGACCAGTGGCGTTCGCGAGAAGTAACCCCTCCCTCAGCAGAGATAAGCAGGAGAAAGGGCGGGAGGAGGTTAAAGTGGAGAGTTGTTTGTTTAGTTCTGTTTCCTGTTTCTGAATGTTAGCGTGGAGGGTGGTTTGGATCTGAACAAGTGAGCGCCATAGATAGAGGCAGCTGCTAGGCCACTTTGTCCCAGATGTCATGTACATGGCCCCCTTCTGTTGGGAGGTCCAACGGGAGTCCCAGGGATCCCAGATAACCCATGTATAGCCTGTGGCAGTTTTAAAAAAATTATGGGAATTCCACACTTGGCTCGAGAGGGTTGCTGAGGCCGTGAGAGTCTTGACAGTGTGGATTTTACATGAGCTATAGGGGCAACCGACGCTTTGTTCAACCCATGTGTTTTTACAATAGGGGATTTGTTGGTCAAAGAGAAAGCAAATAGCTGGGGTGACTTTTCCCAGTTGTGCCTGGAAATCAGTAAAATTAACATAGATAGGAGAGCTACCACGTTGAGGGGGGCAATCAGCTGTGGCCAGAAGATGGCCTTGTACCTGTGTCTGAGCGTAGTTGGTCCAATTTTCTGTCAGGAAAAAACGCCAGGCAAACGGGGATGAAGCCTGCTGTGCTTCGATTTTCCAGCTGAAGGCCCACAAAAGCAAGAGCGTCACAAAGGAGATGGACACCATAATTACGGTTGTTGACGGTGCAGGGTGAGTTTTAAAGGATTGTCTTTAGTCCGGTCAATTGTCCAGGCTGCGGTTTTCTCTGTGGAGGGCCCGACGAAGTCTGAGAGGGGGTCCACTGGCTTGGCGTGGGTGTAGTGGATCCAGGCAGCGAATCCTTCTACCTTGAGTGCTGTTGGCGTGGTTAGGATCACCTGGAACGGCCCTTTCCACCTTGGTTCTAAGGTTTCTTGTCGGTGTCGCTTGACGAGAACCCAGTCTCCTGGCCGGATCTGGTGTGGAACGGGTGGAGGTCCTGTTTTGTATAGTTCTCTTAGTCTAGGCCAGATTTCTTCATGAATTTTCTGTAAGGCTTGTAGGGAAAATAAGAGTTCAACACCATCATCGACATCAGATTTGATGAGATTGTCTTTTAGGTTAGGGACAATAGGGGGAGGTCTGCCATACTATTTCATAAGGGGTGAGACCTAATCTGTAAGGGGAGTTTCTTGCCCTGAACAGGGAGTAGGGGAGAAGGACTACCCAGTTAGCGCCAGTCTCCATGGTCAATTTAGTTAGGGTCTCCTTTAATGTTCTGTTCATTCTTTCTACCTGTCCTGAGCTTTGGGGGCGATATGCACAATGTAATTTCCAATTTGCCCCGAGAATGGAAGCCAGACCCTGACTTACCTTGGCGATGAAGGCCGGCCCGTTGTCCGACCCTATCATAGCTGGGGAGCCATACCTGGGCAAGATTTCTTCTAGGATTTCTTGGCTACGACTTGGGCAGTTTCCTTTTTGGTTGGGAAGGCTTCTGTCCATCCTGAAAGAGTATCTACAAAAACTAGTAGGTATTTGTATCCATATTTTCTGGTTTTATTTCAGTGAAGTCAATTTCCCAATAAGCCCCAGGTCTATTTCCTCTTTGTCTTTTTCCAGTGGTTTGGGGTTGGTTTCCTGCATTATTGAGTTGGCACACTACACAATTTTTAGTCACGTGTTCAACTTTTTTAGAAGCATCTCTGATTTTTAGTTTTGAGTGTCTTATTAAGTCCAATACTCGCCTTGAGCCTAAATGGGTACTATGATGGATTCGTTCTAGTACCCGTTGTCCTCATTTGTCTGGGAGAATAATGTTGTTTTTACAGTCTTTCCACCACTTGTCGTGGATCTGAGCCATAGGGAGCTCGTTTATCCACTGGAGGTCGCTCTCTGAGTACTCCAGGTTAGAGGGTAGCTCTGGGGGCCCCGGGTCAGGCAGCTGAAGGGCTAGGAGCTGTGAAGGGGTTTGAGCCACATTTTTAGCAGTCTGATCAGCCAGGTTATTCCCCGGGAGACCATGTCAGTTATTCTTTGGTGTCCTGGACAGTGGACAATCGCCAATTTTCTGGGTTCCCAGAGGGCAGCTAATAAGGCCAGGATTTCTTTTTTGTTTTTAATGTCTTTTCCTTCGCCGTGAGGAGCTCTTTCCCTATATATTGCTCCATGGATGTGAGCGGTGGCAAAGGCATATCGGCTGTCAGTATATACCATTAGTTTTTGGTCTTTCCCCAATTTTAAGGCCTGAGTCAATGCCACCAGTTCAGCCTTTTGGGCCGACGTTCCCGGGGGCAAGGGTTCTGCCCAAATGACTTTGGTTTCTGAGGTTACCGCCACTCCCGCGTACCTTTGTCCTTGGTGGACGAAACTGCTTCCATCGGTGAACCAGATGAGGTCAGCGTCTGGCAGTGGCCGGTCCCGTAGGTCTTCTCTGACTCCGTGTACCTGGGCCAATATCTCGGAGCAGTCGTGGAGTGGGCTCTCCAAGTCCGGATTTGGCAGTAGGGACGCGGGGTTTAGGGCCGTTGGGGGCATGAAAGTTATTCTGAGGGGGTTTAGTAGCAGTCCCTGGTAGTGGGTGAGCCGGGCATTGCTAAGCCACCGATCAGGTGGCTGTCTGAGTACGCCTTCAATGGCATGTGGGGTAGTGACCTGCAATTCTTGGCCCATGGTCAGTTTATCAGCGTCTTTGACCATTAAGGCAGTGGCCGCGATTACCCGGAGGCAAGGAGGCCACCCAGCAGCCACTGAGTCCAGTTTCTTCGACAATATGCAACCGGTCTCCGCCAAGGACCTAAATACTGAGTCAATACTGCTTTGGCTACACCCTGGCTTTCATCCACGTATAGGTGGAATGGCTTGGAGACATCAGGGAGTCCCAACGCAGGGGCTGATAGCAGAGCAGTTTTGATTTGTTGGAAAGCCAGCTCAGCCTCTTCTGTCCAATTAAAGGGCTGCTGCTCTTTTGTTGCCTGGTATAGTGGTTTAGCCAATTCAGCAAAGCCCGGTATCCAGAGTCTACAGAACCCTGCCGACCCCAAGAACTCTGTTACTTGTCGTGTTGATTGGGGTCTAGGGATACGTAGAACAGTCTCTTTTCGGGCATCCGTCAACCAGCGCTGCCCCCCTTTTAACAGGTATCCTAGGTGGGTTACCTCTGATTTGCAGATCTGAGCCTCTGATTTGCAGATCTGAGCCTTCTTTGCCGAGGCTCGGTAGCCTAGATCTCCCAAAGCCTTTAGGAGGCTTTCGGTTCCTTGTAGGCAGGCCTCTGGGGATTCAGCTGCTATTAAAAGATCATCAACATACTGTAAAAGAGTGATCTCAGGGTGCTGTCGCCGGTACTCACCCAGATCTTCGTGGAGGGCCTCGTCGAACAGAGTTGGGGAGTTTTTGAATCCCTGTGGTAGCCTGGTCCACGTTAGCTGGCCATTTATGCCCCTCTCGGGATCTGTCCATTTGAATGCAAAAAGTTCCTGACTCTTAGGGGCTAAAGGCAGGCTGAAAAAGGCATCTTTTAAATCCAGGACGGTGTACCACTGTTTTTCAGGGCTTAAGGTGCTTAAGAGGGTGTATGGGTTTGGCACAGTGGGGTGAATGTCCATGACTCTTTTGTTGACTTCTCTTAGGTCTTGTACTGGTCTATAATCTTTACTGTTAGGTTTGCCTACCGGCAGCAACGGGGTGTTCCATGCTGAGTGGCAGGCGCGTAGAACTCCCTGATCTAGGAGCCGGCAGATGTGTGGTGTAATACCTTCTCTGGCTTCTAGGGGCATCGGGTACTGCCGTACCCGAACAGGATCCGTCCCAGGTTTAACTTCAACAAATATGGCAGGACGGTGTTTTGCCTGTACCAAAGCTCCTGTTTCCGCCCAGGCCTCTGGGAAGCGCTGTAGCCAGGGGCCGATATTCTGGTCAGGAGGTGCTGGTTCCTGATGGAGTCTATACTCATTTTCTAGGGCAATTGTGAGGACAGATATTGGCTTGTCTTGAGAATCGGTTACTTTGGGGCCCCCCGGTTGGAAATGGATTTGGGCTCCCATTTTTGTCAGCAGATCTCTCCCTAATAGAGGACAAGGGCTCTCGGGAATAACCAGGAAGGAGTGGGTTACCTCTCCCGTTCCCAGATTTACAGTTCTTTGAGTTGTCCAAGGGTATCTTTTAACTCCTGTGGCCTCTTGTACCCAGGATAAGTTATTAGATAATTTCCCGTAAGGCTTGACCAAGACTGAATGCTGTGCCCCGGTATCAACCAGAAACTGAACCGGGGACCCCTTCACTTGTAGAGTTACCCTAGGTTCGGGGAGGGGGTCCGAACCCCGTCTTCCCTAGTCATCTTGGGTTACTAATATTGATGAGGCCTTGGGCTGCCATTGTTCTTGCCCCAGTTGGCGCTGTTTTTTCTTGGGGCAATATTTTACCCAGTGACCCGTTTCCTTGCAGTATGCACATTGACCTTTCTTTAAGTTGTGTCTAGGAGTACGCTTGGGTTGGGCGCCCTCTGACTGTAACTGTTCTTTCTGAACTACTGCGGCTAAGACTTTGGTCATTTTTTCAGTGGCCCTAATCTGTCTCTCTTCTGGGAGATCTCTATTATTGTATACTTTTTGGGCGATTTGGAGGAGGTCCTGGACTTGTTTTCCCTCTAGATCTTCTAATTTTTGGAGTTTCTTTTTAATGTCCGGAGCTGCCTGATTTACAAAAGACATGACAACAGCTGCCTGGTTTTCGGGTGCCTCCGGGTCCATGGGGGTAAACTGTCTAAAGTCTTCCATCAATCTTTCTAGATAGGTAGCTGGGCTTTCTGTTTTTCCCTGTAACACGGAATATACCTTGGCCAAATTGGTGGGCTTGCGAGCGGCAGCCCGGAGACCCGCCATTAGAGTCTGGCGATAAACGAGTAGCCTTCGCCTACCTTCTGCCATGTTGTAGTCCCATGCAGGTCTGGTCAAGGGAAAGGCAGCATTAATGAGGTCAGAGTTGGCGGTAGGTTGGCCGTCATCTCCCGGAACCAGTTTTCTGGCCTCTACCTGTATTCTTTCTCGTTCCTCTGTTGTGAACAAAATTCTGAGGAGTTGTTGACAATCATTCCAGGTTGGTTGATGGGTAAACATAACACTGTCTAAAAGAGCTGTTAAATCTTTAGGGTTATCAGAAAACCGAGCATTCTGGGTTTTCCAATTGTACAGGTCACTAGTGGAGAATGGCCAGTACTGGAGTCTAGGGTTGCCCGTGTCATCGGGGGGTCCTATTTCCCTCAGGGGGAGAGCCACAGTGGAATCAGGGGGGCGCGAGCTTATTTCCCGTTGAGCGTGTCCGCGTGTCCGCCCCACCGGCCCCCCAGAGTTACTTTCACTTTCGACGGCCCCGGCTGCAGCAGCAGCTGCTGCTTCCCGCTCTTCGAGGTCCCCTGGGGGGGCTGGGGGCTGAGGGCCAGGAGGGGGATGATAAGGCAGGGGTTCTAAAAGCAGGGGATCCTGACTGTCTTCTAACACAGGGGGTGGGGGAGCAGACGGTGTTTTGGCCTACGGGGGTGTTCTGTCGACTGTACGACCAGAGCCCTACATGGCTCTGGCGTCAGCACAAAAGGAGTTAGCCAAGGGGGTGGGTTTTCCACAAGGTCTTGCCACACCAGGATGTAAGGGATCTGATCAGGATGTCCTGACCGCCCCGGCAGGAAAATTTTTGATTTTACCTTAATGATAATGGGGAGACAGAAGGTCCCCTCAGCTGGCCACCCTACACCGAAGGTGGGCCATTCCAAGTGGCAGAAAGTTACCAATTTCCCTTTTCTGAGTTCTATGCTAAGGTCATGGCCCCTTGCCTTAACATCTTTAAAGTTATTTATAAGAATGGAGAGTGGAGTACTCTGGCTATTACCCATGGTAGTAGAATCCTAGAGATAGAGAAAAGAGAGATAGAGAAAAGAGTAAAACCAGAAGTATTGTACTTTTTTTTTTTTTCCTTGCCAAGTAGGTCCTGAAAAATGAAAGTAAGTTAAGTAATTAACATAATAACAGTCGCCAGCGCGTCTCGGGTTTAGCTCCTGATCAGAACCAGATGGGCTAATAAATACAGAGCCCCAGACGGGTGCCGGGGGACGTCTCCCACCGGCCCCTGGTGGCTGTCTTATAGTGCGTCCGCCAAGACTATGCCGACCACCGATACAGACCCCGCGGGATTTTTCCAGATGACACAGAGACTACAGACAACACAGAGACTCAAGCCGGCCGATTTACTGAATCTGCTCACAGCGACGACCCGTTGACCTGGGGTCTGGTGGGCTTAGGGGAATCCCGGACGAGCCCCCAAATGTTGTGCCCGAAGTCGCGAGACCCCAGTAAGTGACCACCAGAGTCCAGAGTCAAAGCCAAATAGCCGGGGTCGCTTTATTACGAGTTCGAACCCGGACCTCTCCGCTTTATACAATGGCAGGTAAAGAGAGAGGCCCCAGCTGCTGTTTTAGGGTTTCTTTTCTAGCGAGGTACAAACAAGTCACAGAGAAACAGTAGTTACAAGCTTATTATTGGTTAACATTTAAAGTTGAACATTCGGCAGTTTCTGGCTGGTTCCCGTCTTTTTCGCAACCTCAAACGGCTGGGGGTTTTCCAGATAAGTTGTTTGTGTAAGCCCGGGGGGGTGGTCACATGCATGTATGTTGCAACCTCAAACGGCTAGGGGTTTTCTAGGTAAGTTGTTTGTGTAAGCCCGGGGGGGTGGTCACATGCATGTATGTTTAGAATTTTTCCCTTAGGGACTTTCTATCTCATCAAGAGACCACAATCTGAATGGAGCCAAATTCACAGCTGAGTCAATAGTCCAAACCTGGCGTTTCCATTACAGAGCTGGCAACGGAGAATTGGAAACAAAGGTTAGAAATAGAAAGGTGGCAGAGAAAGCAGGCAAGCTGCTGTGCAAGAGTGGAAAAGACAGTAAGCGAGAGGGAAACTTCTGGAACCAGCATGCAGTTAAGGGGATTGGTTTGGGAATCAATCCAAATGTCTCTCTCAGGGTGAGATCAAAGAAATAGTTTGTAATACATCCGTACAATGGAATACCATGCAGTTGTAAGAAAGAATGAGATAGAGCTGCTTGCAATGACATAGAACAATGTACATGCTACTTGATTAAGAAAAGAAATTAGGCCGGGCATAGTGGCTCACGCCTGTAATCCCAGCACTTTGGGAGGCCGAGGCAGGTGGCTCACTAGGTCAGGAGATCGAGACTCATCCTAGCTAACATGGTGAAACCCCCTCTCTACTAAAAATACAAAAAAAATTAGCCAGCTGTGGTGACCAGTGCCTGTCATCCCAGCTCCTCCGGAGGCTGAGGCAGAAGAATGGTGTGAACCCGGGAGGCAGAGCTTGAAGTAAGCCGAGATCACGCCACTGCACTCCAGCTCGGGCGACAGAGGAAGACTCCCGTCTCAAAACACAGAAAAGAAATTATGGAAGAGTAATAATTATGTGTGTGGGGAGAGGTGAAGTATATATGATTTTATAAGTAGAGAGGCAAATCTAAAAGCATACTCTCGGAATTATTAACAGCAGTTTTGTCTGTGGTAACTTTTAATTTTGTAAGTGTCCGAATTGTTAGAAAAGTTTTGTTTTGTTTTGTTTTTTCAGACGGAGTTTTGCTCTTGTTGCCCAGGCTGGAGTGCAATGTCATGATCTCAGCTCACTGCAACCTCCACTTCCTGGGTTCAAGCTATTCTCCTGCCTCAGCCTACCAAGTAGCTGGGATTATAGGCATGTGCCACCATGCCCATCTAATTTTTGACTTTTTAGTGGAGATGGGGTTTCACCATGTTGGCCAGGCTGGTCTCGAACTCCTGACCTTAGGTGATCCATCTGCCTTGGTCTCCCAAAGTGCTGGGATTACAGGCATGAGCCACCATGCCCAGCCAGAAAAGTTTAACAAAGCACATATATGACATTGTAGTGATAACTTTGAAAGAATTATTTAATTTTTTTTTAGACAGGGTCTCGTTCTGTCACCCAGGCTGGAGTGCAGTGGTGTGATCACGGCTTACTCCAGCCTCGAACTCCTAGGCTCAAGCAATCCTCCTACCTCAGCCTCTTGAGTAGCTGGGACTGCAGACATGAGCCACTGAGCCTGGCTAATTTTTTTATTTTTTGTGGAAACGGGGTTTTGCCATGTTGTCCAGGCTGGTCTCAAACTCCTGGGCTCAAACAATCCCCCTGTCTCAGCCTCCCAAAGTGCTGGGATTACAGGCATGAGCCACTGCACCCAGGAAAAGAATAATTTTAAATATCTTTAGAAAAATGATTGAATGAACCAATTTAGAATATCTGTGAGTACTCATCAAATGTATCTACTCTACCCGAAAAAGCTTTGTATTCCTAGGCCTGCCAGGGTCTGCAAATAGGGTGTGAGTCTGGGGTTTAGGGGGTTTGTGTCTCAACACTTATTTGAATCTTACCCCTGTCTTCATCTCTGATGCCCATCCACCTCCTCATACCAGTTAAAGACTGAAGGGAAGAGGAAGAGAAGAGGGTCGTTAGTAGAAGGGTACTGTGCATGAGGACTCTCTAGTGAGGTTCCCAGGAAGGTCTAGTCCCTGGAGAGTTGGGCAGGAAACAGCCCACGTGAATGAGTCAGGGCTGGTGAGAAAGGGAATCGGTGAAGTGGTTGGGGATACAGTGGGAGCAGTAACCCCCACAGCTCCCTCACTCATGGCTGCCAAACCTGTGCCCTTCTCCAGAGAGGACTACTGTATTTGTAGGAAATAAGGGACAAAGTTCAGCCCATGGTCCGTTCTTACTTACAAAGCATCAACAACCCCACAAAAGGGTGTGCCACAATATAATTCTCAAAATGGTAGAAACGTCATTCTCACACAAATACACAATGAGAACCTTCACAAGGTAACTGTCAGGATGACAAAGCTGGTTCAAAGAATGATTTGAGAAACCGGGGTGGATGTGTGTGTGTGTGTGTGTGTGTGCACGCGCACTGGAATAACACAGCTAAGTTAGCTACAAAACTGGCTATTGCCCTGCAGGCAATAGGAGGTAGGACTCGACTCTGGAGGTGGGGCTCAGATACCAACCAGATTGAGGACTAGCTAAAACAGGGCTGGGGCAGAAGCAGTTTTCCACAAGATTTGCCAGCCAGTCTGCCATGTCAGTTTACCATTGCCATGGAAACACCTGGGAGTCACTGCCCCTTTCCATGGCAATGACCTGATGATCCAAAAGTTCCTTTCCCTTCTCTAGAAATTTCTGCATAAACTGCTTCTTGTTTTTTATGTTTTGTTTTGTTTTGTTTTTTGTTTGCTTGTTTGTTTTTTAGAGTCGGAGATTCGCTCTTGTTGCCCAGGCTGTAGTGCAATAGTGCGATCTCGGCTCACTGCAACCTCCGTCTTCCGGTTTCAAGCGATTCTACAGTCTCAGCCTCCCGAATAGCTAGGATTGCAGGAGCCTGCCACCACACCCAGTTAATTTTTTTGTATTTTTAGTAGAGAAGGGGTTTCTCCATGTTGGCCAGGCTGGTCTCAAACTCCTAACCTCAGGTGATTCACCCAACTCGGCCTCTCAAAGTGCTGGGATTACAGGCGTGAGCCACTGCGCCCGGCCCTAAACTGCTTTTTAATCTGCATATAATGGAAAGTGGGTATAAAAATGACTGCAAGACTGCCCTGAGCTGCTGCTACTCTCTGCCTACAGAGTAGCCCTCCTTTGCAGAGGCAGTCATGGAGCTGTAACACTGCCTCTTCAATAAAACTGTTTTCTTCTACCTCCGGCTTGCCCTTGAATTCTTCCCTGGGCAAAGCTAAGAACCCTCACCAGCTAAGCCCCATTTTGGGGCTCACCTGCCCCGCATCAAGACCATTACCTTTGGGATTATCATTATCTCCTCATTCACATCTCTACCATACAAAAACCCTTTGCATCTTATCCATTTTTGAGAGGTCAACATCTGACATTACAGACTCTGAAAGCTAATCTAGAAAAATAAGAAAGAGAAAATTCTATTCCTTTAGAATGGCATGGCATTTATCAATCAAGATTCCAAAGAAAGGACTGAGCCCTAATGCCCAGCGCATTCTTTGTTGATAATCAATCAACTTATCTCCTCTGAAACTAGAGTGGTGCTAGTTGTGTATTATCTGTGGCAGAGTTGAAAAAATAATCCCTCCAACCATTTTCTGTGTTCCAAGAATGGAGTGACCCTGATTTCTCAGGATTATTTTGCCCTGATTCAAAGTTTTGGATAATTTTTCTTTTCTTTTTCATTTTTTTGAGACAGTCTCACTCCGTCACCCAGGCTGGAGTGCAGTGGCGCGATCTCGGCCCACTGCAACCTCCACCTCCTGGGTTCAAACAATCCTCCCACCTCAGCCTCCCAAGTAGCTGGGACTACAGGAGTACATGACCACGCCTGGCTAATTTTTGTATCTTTAGTAGAGACAGGGTTTTGCTATGTTGACCAGGCTGATCTCGAACTCCTGACCTCAAGTGATCCACCCACCTCAGCCACCCAAAGTGCTGGGATTACAGGCATGAGCCACCACGTCCAGTCAAAAAATTTTTCTTAAGAAGGAAAACTAAAGATGTTTAGTTTTTCACACTCTATAATGGGAGAGAATTCAGTCACAGCAACTTGTACCTTCAGTATTAGAGGACTCACCTAGGAGAAAAACCTGATTAAAATGCTCTGAGTAGGAAGAGCTTTAGTGAGAACTTGAACCTCATTCAACATCAGGAAATTCACAGGGGAGAGAAGCCATGTGCACCTACAACATGAGGGAAGAGGGCTTCTGTGGGTTCAACTCTCCTCAGTCACCAGAAGGAAAAGTCCTTGTTACAGAGAAATCCTAGACCTGCTCCCAGTGGGAAGAGGACTGAATTCACAACCTTACACTGATTGAGTATCTCAACACCCACACTAGGGAGAAATTCTGCAAACATCCTGATTAAGTCAGTTTCAGCTCCAGCTTCAGCAGGCAGGGGAGACTTCACAAAGCAGACATCCTTTAAATGGCCAGAGTGCAGGCCAGAGAGCTATTATAGACGGCTGAAGGAGGTAGACCCACAAGCTGGGAAAACCTCTCCACTGGGGCTTTTTCACCCTGGAACTTTGGCCCACAAAGCATCGTACTCTTGCAGCTGGACCCAGAATATTCCCTTTGCTGTCTGCTTCAGGTTAGCCTCTGGTGTGTGCCAGTAATTTGTAAGGGTTAATAAAGAATTTTGGGGTCAAACAGACTTGGTCCACTTCCTGGCTCTGTCACTTACTGGCTTTGTGATATTAGGTAGATCAATTAATTTCTCTGCGCCTCATTTCGTTAACTTGTTTAAGATGGGATTAATGTAGCACCTACTCCACAGGCGACGAGAATTAGGGAGAGGATGAAAGTAAATGCATGGTGAGCACTCAGTGAATGAGGTTGCTTTCCACCACCTTCTTTTCCTTTGGCTGACCCATTTCCCAGAATCCACACACTCATGTTCCCCCTGAGCCCACCAGCTTGAGCACTGGGAATGGAGAAGTGTTGTTTTGTGTGCAGCTGTTCAAACGATGGCTCTGATGTTATATAACTTTCCCATGGTTTAGGAGGTTCCCAAGTGGCTTCAGAGAATAAAGCACGAAGCTGGGGAAGACTCTTTTTGGGTCTTGTCCAAGGACCTCCGAGGAGACACACAAATATTCTCCTGTTTCTGTCCTTGGTCAGTCCCTTAGAGTAGCAGTTCTGGTGCTAGCAACAAACTTTCCTGAATGCTCCAAATACAGTTAGAGGATAGGCCTACAGTAAGATGATGATGGAACATTATAGCTATATTAGGTCATCAGAGATATAGCCTCTTTGTTTTGCAGAGGAGGCAGAGTTACCAGATTTAGCAAAAATACAAAATGTCAATTATATTTGAATTTCAGATACACAACAACGACAACAAAATTTTTTACCATAAGTATATCCAATGTAAGCATTTTTACCATAGGTATATCCCAATGTAAGCTTTTTTTTTTTTTTTTTTTTTAAAGAGACAGCAAGCATCTCATTCTGTTGCCCAGGCTGGAGTGCAGTGGCATGATCAATGCTAACTGCAGCCTCAAACTCCTGGGCTCAAGGGATCCTCCTGCCTCAGTCTCCTAAAGGGCTGGGATTAGAAGTATGAACCACCAGGCCTGTCTACTTCCTGTGTTTTATCTGGCAATGCCGAGAGGACAGCTAGATGTCAAGGGGGAAAGCAACTTGCTGGCTCACACAGCCAGCCACGTCTATTGTGGAGCACTAGTCACAAACACATACACTCCAGCTTTCAAGTTTTTAAATATTTATTTATTTACTTACTTGTTTTTTGAGACAGTCTTGCTCTGTCACCCAGGCTGCAGTGCTGTGGCGCAATTTCAGCTCACTGCAATCTCGGCCTCCCAGATTCAAGTGATTCTCTGTGCCTTAGCCTCCCTAGTAGCTGGGACTACATGTGAGCACCTGCACCGCCCAGCTAATTCGTGTACTTTTAGTAGAAACGGGGTTTCCCCATGTTGGCCAGGGTGGTCTCGAACTCCTGACCTCAAGTGATCCGCCTGCTTCGGCCTCCCAAAGTGCTGGGATTATAGGCATGAGTCACCACGCCCGGCTAGTTTTTTTTATTTTTAATTAAGGTGAATGCTTGCTGAGCTGGGTGCCTCACCTCTCTTGTCTGTTATACAAAGAACTACTGATTATGGATCTCTACGAGCAAAAATAGCAGAACATCTAAAAGGCACAGGGGAGATGGGAGCAGAGATTAGGCTTCGGAATACTTCTCCAAATGAGAGTGATCAGGGCCCCACATTTCACTGCTCTAAGGCTCAGTTTCTTAACTATCAAATGGGTACAATGGCGCACAAAGGGTTACGTTGAGGATTAACGGAGATGAGCAATTTCCAAAAAGTTCATTCCTTTAAAAACTGCGGAGCACATTTTCTGTACATGCTGTTTTTATTGTTACTCATGAAGACGCGGGGGAAGCTTTGGTTGTGTAAAGCTGATAACTGCACCCAAGCTTCCCCGTTCACCCCACCTACCAGGGGATTTGGGCTAAATTCCTGGCCTGGCTCACAAAGAAAACCAAGCGGTCAGTCCCATCCCGTCCCATCCTGATTTACAGGAACTCACACCAGCGATCAATCTTCCTTAATTTGTAACTGGGCAGTGTCCTGGGCCAGCCAATAGCTAAGACTGCGCTCCCCCCGCACCCCACCCTCCCTGACCCTGGGGGACTCTACTCAGTCTGCACGGGAGCTGCCTGGTGACCAGGAGTTTGGAGTAGGTTTGGTGCTGGGCAGGGGTGGGGAGTAGGGCGGAAAGCATGGAGTGAAGAGGTCTAGGGAGGGGGTCTCCTCACCCCCGCCTTCCGGCCCGCCTTGATCTCGGGGGTTTCTATAGGCTTGCTTCCACCTGGGATTTCTGCCTCCTCCTACCCCAGCCCCTCCCGCCTCAGGCCTGTTGTGCTCAGCCCCCCAGGACCTCCCCTCCCCCACGCCTCTGGCCTCATTGTTTGGTTAAAGCAGGACCCCCCGTCCCCGACCCCCCCTCCGACTGAACAGATGGACGGAGACCCGGGCCCACGGGGAGAGGAAGGGCCAGCCGGTGCCGGGAAAGGGAAGCGGTTTGGGGAAAACAAAACAGAGGGAGGAGCCAGGGAGAAGGTGGCCCCAGGAGGGAGGAGGAGGGAATTCGCTAAGACGGACTGGGGCCTGGGACAGAATGGGGGCGGGCCCCCGGCGGGGTGGGGGCCCCTGGGCTCCCAGGCTCGGAGCTGGCTCGGATACTGGCTGGCTCCACAGGTCCGCTGACGTCGCCGCCCAGATGGCCTCCAGGCTGACCCTGCTGACCCTCCTGCTGCTGCTGCTGGCTGGGGTATGTGGTCCCTTGTGGGATGGGGGACGGGGGTGGAGACGGGAACGGGGGATGGTGCGGGGTGCGGGCGGTGGCTGAGGATTAACCCTTCAGGCCCCGGAGAATGAGGAGAGCTCCTCTTGGGATCAGCGAGTGTGATCCTTGCTCACGCACTCGTAGATGGTGGAAAGAGCTCAGGACTCAGACAGATGCAAGTTCTAATCTTGGCGGGCCATGTAGGAGCTGCGCTGCGTGGTCCTGAGGAAGTTACTTTTCCCAGCCTACTCCTCTTGATTTATAAAATGTTGAATAAACAGATCCCACCCTGTCCACTAAACAGGCTTGGCAGGAGGACCACATAGGGCAAGGAGATGGGAAGCATTTTGTTATATCAAAGCAAGAGTTTGCTGTAGAAAAGAGCTGTGGAGAGGAGAGGTTTGGCTGCTGTGACCGCTGGTGGTCCCAGGCTAGGGCCTGTGAAGATAGGGAGCATGGTAGCAAACATACCTGGGTCTGGGTGGGGGTCAATAGCAGTGAGAGGTCCCAGTGGTCTGGGAGGTCGTGGACGAGAAAGAAGGCTAAGAAGTGTGGGATCCCAGGAGAAAGGTAGGTAGGGGTGTGTGTATGTGCGTGTGTGCCCGCACAAGTTGGCGTGACATACTCAGCAGATGATGTAGTTATGAGCAGGGAGTTTGGAATCAGAGACCTTGTTTTGACCTGTAGCTGTTTCTCCCATTTCTGTGAGACCCTGGACTAGTTAATAGGTGTCAGCATCAGTTTCTCTACCTGTGAAATGGGGCTAATGCATGGTTTCTCAGTGGAGGATTTGTTGACACTGGGGCTGGATAATTCATTGCTGAGGGGCTACCCTGTGCATCTTAGGGTGTTTTGCAGTATCTCTAGCCTGTATGCACTAGATTGTGGTAGCATCTTCCCTGCTGTCTCCCTATGACAACCAAAACTGTCTCTAGACATTGCTAAATATTCCCTGGGAGTCAAAATTGTTTCAGAGCTGCTGGCCTATACTACTTATCGCTCCCTCCCTTCCTGCCTCCCTTCTTCCCTCCTTCCCTTTCTTTGTTCCCTTCCTAATGTGTATTGTTTTTCCACCCCCACTAATGGGCTGCAACCCATAGTTTGAAAATTTACTGTTCTAAATCCAGGAGCACAAGTTCAAATGTCTGTACTAGCCAAGCGAGTGAGTCAAACAGGTAGATATTTACAGGAAATTGCAAGAACATAGATAAATGGCAATTAACAGTTAATTTCACTGTTTGGAAAACAACTTCCTACAGGGCAGTAATTGGTCAGAGATTACAGAGTCCCTGACTATCCCTCATCTTCTGCAGAGCACATTCCTGTGCATCCCTACCCTCACCCTGTATCTCCCCTTCTCTGAGGAAATAGTGGTGGTGGTTCCAAGACAGGTTCCTTATCCGCCACACTGTCAGAAATTACTCTCTTGTACAGGACATTTTCCACATCCACACCTTCTCTAACTGCTTTCAGTATTTTAGAGGACTGTGCCTTGTAGTAAGAAAAAAATGAAACTCAGTTTCTTGAACCACAGGATAGAGCCTCCTCAAATCCAAATGCTACCAGCTCCAGCTCCTGGGATCCAGAGAGTTTGCAAGAGGGAAGCGAAGGGAAGATGGCAGTGCCAGATAACTCCAAGATGCTATTCATTGAATCTATCCTGGAGGCTTCCAGCTTGCCAACAACCAACTCAACAACCAATTCAACCACCAAAATAACAGCTAATACCACTGATGAATCCACCACCCAACCTACCACCCAACCCACCACCCAACCCACCATCCAACCCATCCAACCAACTACCCAGCTCCCCACAGATTCTCCTACTCAGCCCACTACTGGTCCCTTCTGCCCAGGACCTGTTACTCTCTGCTCTGACCTGGAGAGTCATTCAACAGAGGCCATGTTGGGGGACGCTTTGGTAGATTTCTCCCTGAAGCTCTACCACGCCTTCTCAGCAATGAAGAAGGCAGAGACCAACATGGCCTTTTCCCCATTCAGCATTGCCAGCCTCCTCACCCAGGTCCTGCTCGGTAAGACCCTGACTGCATTCTCTCCAGGTCATTTGTTGGACACTCCCATAAGGGTCACCAACCCAGACACTTACAAAGCCATGTCTTTGGGAAGAAGCTGTAAAAATGGGCTATACATTGGGGGTATAGAGGGAAGTATCTTTTCATTCTTGAACATTCTATCATTTAACAATGATTTAATAGGCAAACCTATTGCTTGTAAAACCCTGTGACTATACAAGAACATATAAAACAAGGTCCCAGCCACTAACCATGTTTCATGGCAAGGAGAGGTGATAAGAAAGATGAAATCAGGCGCAGTGGCTCACGCCTGTAATCCCAGCACTTTGGAAGGCCAAGGCAGGTGGATAACCTGAGGTCAGGAGTTCAAGACCAGCCTGGCCAACATGATGAAACCCTGTCTCTGCTAAAAATACAAAAATTATCCGGGAGTGGTGGTGCATGCTGTAATCCCAGTTACTTGAGCAGCTGAGGCAGGAGAATCGCTTGAACCTAGGAGGCAGAGGTTGCAGTGAGCCGAGACCAAACCACTGCACTCCAGTCTGGGTAACAGAGCGAGACTCTGTCTAAAAAAAAAAAAAAAAAATCATCAGATAGACCTAGAGTAGATGTGGTTAGTACTGCATTCTAGCTCTGTGACCTTGGGCAATTCACTTTAACCTCTCTGAGCCTTGAGTCCTCTTGTGTAAAATAGTGATGATGCTATCTACCTCAAAAGATTAATAACCAGAAAGCTGAGCTGGGCGCGGTGGCTCACACCTGTAATCCTAGCACTTTGGTAGGCTGAGGTGGGCGGATCATGAGCTCAGGAGTTCGAGACCAGCCTGACTAACATGGTGAAACCCTGTCTCTACTAAAAGTACAAAAAGATTAGCCAGGTGTTGTGGCAGACACCTGTAACCCCAGCTACTCGGGAGGCTGAGGCAGGAGAATCGCTTGAACCCAAGAGGTGGAGGTTGCAGTGAGCCGAAATCACACCACTGCAGTCCAGCCTGGGAAGGCTGAGCAAGACTCTGTCTCAAAAAAAAAAAAAAAGGAAGTCAAAAAAATGTAAATCCTCTGCCATCCTGAGGGATTACTGTCAAGTCCCATTGGGTAATTACCCTAGGAAACGAACAAACAAATTACTACAAGCAGTGGGGAGAGAGCTATTACTCCCCGGAGAGAATTCTAAAAAGGCTACAGAATCTTTCTTGGCTGGGCACGGTGACTCACACCTGTAAACCCGGCACTTTGGGAGGCCAAGGCAGGAGTTCGAGACCAGCCTGGCCAACATGTTGAAATCCCATCTCTACTAAAAATACAAAAATTAGCCAGACATGGTGGCGCGTGCCTATTGTCCCAGTTACTTGGGAGGCAGAGGCGGGAGGATTGCTTGAACCTGGAGATTCAAGTGAGCTGAGATTGCACCACTGCATTCCAGCCTGGGCAACAGAGCAAGACTGTCTCAAAACAAAAAAAGAGGGAGAGTGAACACTTTCAGCTCAGATGATCTGTGACCCCTCCGAAGCAGGGAATACCCTCTATTCCAGCCTGGTCCCCAACCCTCATTCCCAAGGAAGGTCCCCCGACTCATCCTGCAAGTATCTTTCATCTCTGCCCTTTGTTGCAGGGGCTGGGGAGAATACCAAAACAAACCTGGAAAGCGTCCTCTCCTACCCCAAGGACTTCACCTGTGTCCACCAGGCTCTGAAGGGCTTCATGACCAAAGGTGTCACCTCAGTCTCTCAGATCTTCCACAGCCCAGGTGAGTGCCCAGGAAGGGGCAGTGTCTGCAGAGGAGGGTCCTGAGAGGACTCTGAAGGGGAACCCAGCACTGGGAAAAGAAAGGACAGAGGGAATGTTGGAGCTACAGTATCAGGGATAGACTGCGGAGCAAGTGAAGACCTTGGCAGGAGCATCAGGTCACTGCAGGAACTGGATTGTTCTTCTAGTGAAACCTTAGGCAAGTCTCTGGCATTCATCAACTGCTTTAGAATAAAAATAACCAGGCAGGTATGGTGGCTCACGTCTGTAATGCTAACACTTTGGGAGGCCAAGGCCTTCAAGACCAGACTGGGCAACATGGCGAAACCCCGTCTCTATTTAAAAAAAAAAAAAAAATGTTGGGGCTAGGGCTGGGCGTGGTGGCTCATACCTGTAATCCCAGCACTTTGGGAGGCCGAGATGGGTGACTCACCTGAGGTCAGGAGTTCAAGACCAGCCTGGCCAACATGGCGAAACCCTGTCTATACCAAAAATACAAAAATTAGCCTGGCATGGTGGCGGGCGCCTATAATTCCAGCTACTTAGGAGGCTGAGGCAGGAGAATTGCTTGAACCCAGGAGAGTGAAGGTTGCAGTGAGCCGAGATCATGCCACTTCACTCCAGCCTGAGTGAAAGAGCAAAACTCCAAGAAAGAGAGAGAGAGAGAGGGAGGGAGGGAGGGAGGAAGGAAAGAAAGAAAAAAGAGAAAAGAGAGAGAGAGAAAGGAGGAGGGAGGGAAAGAGGGAGGGAGGGCAGGAAGGAAGGAAGGGAAAGAAAGAAAGGAAAAGAAAGGAAGAAAAGAAAAGAAAAGGCCAGGCACAGTGGCTCACACCTGTAATCCCAACACTTTGGCAGGTCGGGGCAGGCGATTCATGAAGTCAGGAGGTCGAGACCAGTCTGACCAACATAGTGAAACTGCATCTCTACTGAAAATACAAAAAATTACCCAGGCGTGGTAGTGTGCGCCTATAATCCCAGCTACTCGGGAGGCTGAAGCAGGAGAATCACTTGAACCCAGGAGGCGGAGGTTGCAGTGAGCCAAGATTGCACCACTGCACTCCAGCCTGAGCGACAGAGCAAGACTCCGTCTCAAAAAAAAAAAAAAAAGAAAGAAAATATGGGGTAGGCAGGCCAGGCACGGTGTCTCCTGCCTGTAATCCCAGCACTTTGGGAGGCTGAGGTGGGCGGATCACTGGAGGTCAGGAGTTCAAAACCAGCCTGGCCAACATGAGGAAACCCTGTCTCTGCTAAAAATACAGAAATTAGCCAGGTGTGGTGGCATGTTCCTGTAGTCCCAGCAGGAGAATAACTTGAACCCGGGAGGCAGAGGTTGCAGTCAGCCGAGATTGCACCGCTGCATACCAGCCTGGGCGACAGACCGAGACTCTGTCTCAAAAAAAAAAAAAAAAGAATAAGAATACCCATATGCATTCATTAATAGATAGGGCTAGAGGGCTAGCGAGCTATAGACATAAAAGAGACAAAAAATTGTTTCGCTAATTTTTGGGTCAAAGGAGTCTTGGGACTCTCATTCTTTTTATTTTTGTGTTATGTGAATTTGTTATCATTTTACATGTATTATGTTATTAAGTAGGTAATAATGATAATAGTAATAATGAACTTACAAAACGATCTAATGTAGTTGTTTTCCGACTTTGTTCCTCAGAGCCCCAGGGCTTTGCGAAGCTGTTTCTGGAGTCATAGTGGGAGTGGGGTGTGGGAGCCTCAGCGGTGGGGAAGGGTTCACTACTTCCTGTGAGAGGGAGACGGACCAGCTGGGCTCTGAGCTCCCCACCCAGCCTTATCCACGGCCCGTTTTATATTGTGGGCTTCAGACATGCCTTTGTTTGAAAGTAGTTCTGCTGCTTTAAAATGTTTAATAACCATTACACTAATCTACCCACCTCCCTTTTTGAAAAAAAGGAAAACTTTTTTTCAAGCTGTTTTTTTTTTTAAAGCTATAAAAACAATACTCAGGTCTGGCGCACTGTGCTTGTAATTCCAACACTGAGAGGCTGAGGTAGGAGGATTGCTTGAGGCTAGAATTTCGAGACTTTATCCAGGTGTGCTGCATGCCTGTAGTTCCAGCTGTGAAGGACTGAGACAGGAGGATTGCTTCAACCAAGGAATTCAAAGTTAGAGTGAGCTATGTTTATGCCGCTGTACTCCAGCCTGGGTGACAGAGTAGGACCCTGTCTCTAAAAAAATAAAAAATAAAAATAAAAATAAAAAACTCACCTATCACCCCATCATCTAAAAAACACCCTCTTTTAGATGTGGGAAAAATATGGCTCAGAGGTGTTCAAGAAACGTTGCATTTATTTATTACTTACAAAGCTGTAAGTCAGCTTTATCCCGCTGTCTTGCTAGGTAGGCGAAAAATGTAACAGCATTCAATATGTTAGGGCTTCTATCCCCATCTAGCTGCACCCTGGAGCTGTGCCAAGCAAGGTTCTTGGTCTTATGTTGTACATAGGCACCAGCAAAGCCTGTGAAAATATCTTTTTTTTTTTTTTTGAGACAGAGTCTCGCTCTATTGCCCGGGCTGGAGTGCAATGGCCGGATCTCAGCTCACTGCAAGCTCCACCTCCTGGGTTTACGCCATTCTCCTGCCTCAGCCTCCCGAGTAGCTGGGACTACAGGCGCCCACCACCGCGCCCGGCTAGTTTTTTGTATTTTTTTAGTAGAGACGGGGTTTCACCGTGTTAGCCAGGATGGTCTCGATCTCCTGACCTCGTGATCCGCCCGTCTTGGCCTCCCAAAATGCTGGGATTACAGGCTTGAGCCACTGCCCCTGGCCATCTCTTTTTTTTTGAGACAGGATCTCACCCTGTCACCCATGCTGGAATGCGGTGGCGCCATCTCAGCTCACTGCAACCTCCGTCTCCCAGATTCAAGTGATTCTCCTGCCTCAGCCTCCCAAATAGCTGGGATTACAGGTGCCCACGACCACATGCCCAGCTAATTTCTGTATTTTTAGTAGAGACGAAGTTTCGCCATGTTGGCCAGGCTGGTCTTGAACTCGTGGCCTCAAGTGATCCTCCCACCTTGGTCTCCCAAAGTGCTGAGATTACAGGCGTGAGCCACCATGCCCAGCTGGGAAAGTATCTTTAATCTACTTAGTCCTAGAAAAATTATCTTTCGAGTGCTTTTTCTTTTTTCCAGTGGACTGAAGGCTTTTGGAGAGCAAAAGCCAGAAAGTTTTGTCACAAACTTCCACCAAGGCCAGGAAGCAGTCTATCCCATGCCAAATTAAGGGAAGAAAAGAGGAAAAATATAGGCAAATGGAATTTAATATCTCAAAAAGATTATCTTGCAGAGCCATAGTAACATAGCAAGCTGAGGCGCAAAGGCTTAGGGCTACTTCTCTGATTCCTGGTTCTGAGTTTGCCTTCTTGGGCCTCATTTGCCACATCTGTAAGAGGAGTGGGCTGGACCGCTCCACCATGCCGTGTTCACTAGAGTGAGCAGATAGAGCCATAGGAAGCATGCTCACTCTCAAATCTTGCTCATGGAAAGGAACGATGTGTTCAGGGGACTCATGCCTCCCTTTCTCAACATACCCCCAGACCTGGTCATAAGGGACACCTTTGTGAATGCCTCTCGGACCCTGTACAGCAGCAGCCCCAGAGTCCTGAGCAATGATAGTGATGCCAACCTGGAGCTCATCAACACCTGGGTGGCCAAGAACACCAACAACAAGATCAGCCGGCTGCTAGACAGCCTGCCCTCCGATACCCGCCTTGTCCTCCTCAATGCTATCTACCTGAGTGGTAAGGGGGCCCTTAGCCCGTTGGTCTTCCCATTCTGGGTCCTTCTTCCCCTCATGGCTTCAAAGCCCACCTAACCCCAAGTTCTACAATCAGATCTCAATGTCCCTGCCCCACCCTTTGCTCACAAGGCTTTTAGCTCCTCTTCATCCTTTTCCTGCGTGCATTAGAGCACCTCTCCCACCTCTTCCCTCTAGCCAAGTGGAAGACAACATTCGATCCCAAAAAAACCAGAATGGAGACTTTTCACTTCAAAAACTCGGTTATAAAAGTGCCCATGATGACTAGCAAGAAGTATCCTGTGGCCCATTTCATGGACCAAACTTTGAAGGCCAAGGTAAGTTCCTAACCTTTCCTTCTCCTGTTTGAAACCCACTGGAGTCTCCTGACTTTTTTTCTGCTGTCGTCCCATCATTTTGGGGTACATGCTTACAAATTCATCATTTCTACTCCTTCCATCTGTATTTTCACCCTATCTTTTCTCCTTCTCCTTTCCCTAGCCTTGGCCAAGGCAGGCATTGTGTATTTTAGGCTGGAAACAGGATTCTCAAGTTTCTTCATGCATTTCTACTACATTGAATGGCAAAATGTGAGTTGTGTTCCTATTCTACACGTTTCTTTTTCCAGTCAACTCATCAGAAGACCCTGGTGCTTAACAAGTCCTGTGTGTATGTGTGTATGTGTGTACCTGTGTACAGCATACATATACATGTATACACATGTATCAGTATATCCTTGGATATGCATATATGTGGTAAGTGCGTGTGTGCACATGAGTTAAATGACTTAAGTGCATTAGCAGAAATTGAACAATTTAGTTTGGTGAATAGGGAAGGAGAGAAGACAGAACATGGAGCCCAGAGGATTCCAGTTGGTAAGCTGTCTCATGCTCAGTTACCAGATATTTCCACCTTTTTAGCATGGCAAAACACAGACCTGTCACAATGTCTCAGTACCTGACTAGGAAACAAAGGCTGTGTTCTTGGAACATGCTAGGCTTGGTTCCACATTGGGAGCTTTCCTTAGCTTTTCTTTCTGCCTGGATCCCTCTTCACTCAGATGCTCACATAGCTTGTTCCTTCTGGTCATTTGGGTGTCAGCTCAGAGGTCACCTTGGTGGAGAGGTCTTCACCCCTTAAAGTAGCCTCCTCCTTACCCTGTAATATCACTGCTGTTTTATTATATTCATGACATTCATCACTATCTGAAATTATGTCATTTATTTGCTTATTTGATTAGGATATTATCTGTCTCCCTAAGATATTGTCTGTCTACTTGAATACAGGAACTGTCTTGTTTCCTTCTGTATCTGTAGTGCCTAGAACAATGCCACCTCTCATAGGTGCTCATTCAGTGTTTGTTGAATAAATGAATTAATGAAATAGAGGATGCCAAAGGGAGCTACTCACTTAGTAAAAGTGGCTGGAAGACTTCATAGAGGAGGTTTTTTTTTTCGAGACAGGGTCTAACTTTGTTGCTCAAGCTGGAGTACCTTGGCACGATCTCGGCTCGCTGCAATCTCCGCCTCCCGGGTTCAAGCAGTTCTCATGCCTCAGCCTCCCAAGTAGCTGGGACTACAGGTGCCTGCCACCACACCTGGCTAATTTTTATATTTTTAGTAGAGATGGGGTTTCACCATGTTAGCCAAGCTGGTCTCAAACTCCTGACCTCAAGTGATCCACACCTTCAGCCTCCCAAAGTGCTGGGATTACAGGCATGAGCCACGGCGCCCGGCTGAGGAGATTATTTTTGACTATTCTTTGCTCACTTATTTATCCACTCAGGTACTTATCCACCCATCTATCCATCCCTATCTAATGTATTTAGCCATTCATGACTCATTTAGCAGAACCAGGACAGCGCATATAAGGCACAGAAGAGTGAATATATGTGACAGGTCCAGGGCATTGTTCAAATTCAAGATACGTGGAGGGAGGTATAAATATGAGATTTTTTCAGACCGATTAGAATAGCTATTTAATCAAAGCCATAGATGTTAGGTAGAAAGTTAAGAATTAAGAACTTAAGTTAGGTTTAAATGTAATTATTTGAATTATAAGAACCAGTATTTCCTCTCTAGAAATGTTATTAAAGTCTCACACAAAAGTCTAAACCAAAAATCATTGTAAAAATCCCTTAGGATAGACTGTTGTAGCCATTGAGGTGAGGTGATAGGTTGAGGTAAGCATTCTGAACATGTAATATCGATAATAAATACTCAAATACAAAGGAGGTATAATATGAAGAGTAATTTCTATCTCCCAAAGCCAATATGAGTTTTTTCTGTTTGTTTGTTTTTCTTTTGAGACAAAGTCTTATTCTGTTGCCCAGGCTGGAGTGCAGTGCACAATCCCAGCTCTCTGCAACCTCTGCCTCTCAGGTTCAAGCGATTCTCCTGCCTTAGCCTCCCCAGTAGCTGGGATTATAGGCACCTGCCACCACTCCCAGCTAATTTTTGTATTTTTAGTAGAGACGAGGTTTCACCATGTTGGCCAGGGTGGTCATGAACTCCTGACTTCAAGTGATCGGCCCACTTCGGCCTCCTAAAATGTTGGCATTACAGGCGTGAGCCACTGCACCCAGCCTGAGTTCTCTTTTTTAAGCCAAAGGAGGAGGAGTACTTTTGTGCACAAAAGCCACTATTTAGAGTTCCTTGGGTTTTAAACAGATAATTAATGTATTGACAAATGCAAAATTAAAATTTTACTTTTGCCTTTTAATTTTAAGTTGAACTTGCTACATTAAGAGTAGGGTGATTTGGCTGGGTGCGGGTGGCTCATGCCTGAAATCCTAGCACTTTAGGAGGCTGAGGCAGGCGGATCACTTGAAGCTAAGAGTTTGAGACCAGCCTGGCTAACGTGGTGGAACTCTGTCTCTACCAAAAATACAAAAATTAACTAGGCATGGTGGTGCATGTCTGTAGTCCCAGCTACTCAGGAGGCTAAGGCACAGAACTGCTTGAACCTGGGAGGCAGAGGTTGCAGTGAGCCAAGATCGTGCCACTGCACTCCAACCTGGGCAACACAGTAAGACTGTCTCAAAACACAGGCAAAGAATAGACCAGGTGCAGTGGCTCACGCCTATAATCCCAGCACTTTGGGAGGCTGAGGCGGGTAGATCACCTGAGGTCAGGAGTTCAAGACCAGCCTGACCACCATGGTGAAACCCTGTCTCCACTAAAAATACAAAAAATAAGCCGGGCGTGGTGGTGCACGCCTGTAATCCCAGCTACTTGGGAGGCTAGAACAGGAAAATCACTTGAACCCGGGAGGCAGAAGTTGCAGTGAGCCGAGATCGACACTACACTCCAGCCTGAGTGACAGAGTGAGAACTTGTCTTAAAAAAAAAAAAAAAAAAAACAAGAATAGGGTTTTTAAATAAAATTTCATAAAAGAATAGTGTTTTTTTATAAAAATACTAACTCTCATTTATTCTTGAATTAATTGCCATATTGAACAGATTAAACTCCTTTAAACCATTTGTTCTGTCTACAAACATAATTAATATTCCCATAAGCATTTTAAGCTCCCTTTAAAAATTTAATATGCCCGATTTTCTGGGTTTTTTAAATTATTTATGTAGTTTTACCAGACAGGGTCTTTTTCTATCACCCAGTCTGGAGTACAGTGACTGTACAATCATAGCTTACGTAACCCAGGCTCCTTGGGATGAAGCAGTCCTCCCACCTTAGCCTCTTAAGTAGCTGAGATTACAGGCATGAGCCCCCTCACCCAGCTGATATCCTTTTTAAACACATCTAATACCTGACAGGTCGTAATTACAACTCTGCTTGGCCATATCATCCCAGTACCTAAAGCTCACTTGTAAACTAAAAATTAAATTTGAAGAGTGAATTAACTTCTAGCCAACTTTCCAATATCATTCTCACACTTAATGAAATTATCCTACAACTTTGCTTAAAAGCCTAAAACTAGCATGTCAGATTCTCTTAAAAATTACAATCACTATTTTAAATAACAAACATACAGGTTACCCTGAACTTAACACCTGGTTTTAACATGATGAAGTTGCTTCCTTTTGTCATTCCCATACTAAATTCTAAATCTTCCTGGCACTTAAGGATATTTACCCAAGGAAGGAGGTGAGATTTACCAGCTCAGGTACACCGAGGTTACTGGCTTGAAAATTCAGGACCACAGCATGGTAAATTTTTGTTCAGAGATTCAAGGTTCATACATAGGACCTGAAGGGCACATGCTACTCAAATAAGTATATCCAACTTGAGTCCTGTGTCAGCAGGGACCCCATGTCCATCCTCTTCAGCTGAACTTGGCTTACAACCTACTTTTTCTGGGCTATTCAGGTTCCAACAATTGATTGCTTTCAGTTAACTTCTTTATTGCCCAGTTGAATTCTGCATTCTTCTAGATTCTTTTTGTTCTTTCAGCCTTAATCATAATACCATTTAATGACAGTCATATCCTATTAGACTAGGGTTTCTCAGCCTTGGCACTATTGACATACTGGGTCAGATAATTCTTTGTCCTGTGCATTGTAGAATTTAGCATCATCCTTAGCTTCTACTCACTAGAAGCCAGTAGCACTGGGTGCACGTCCTCCCTGCCCACTGCCAGCTATGACAACCAAAATGTCTCCAAACATTACCAAATGTCCACTGAGAGGCAAATGCACTCTGAGTTGATAGCCCCTGTATTAAACCCATGGGCCCTGCACTTCTTACAACTTTTGTCTGGTCACCAAGTTGAAAGTTCTTCTTTTTTTTTTTTGAGATGGAGTCTCACTCTGTCGCCAGGCTGGAGTGCAGTGGCGCGATCTCGGCTCACTGCAACCTCCACCTCCCGGGTTTAAGCGATCCTCCTGCCTCAGCCTCCTGAGTAGCTGGGACTACAGGCACGCGCCGTCATGCCCAGCTAATTTTTGTATTTTTAGTAGAGATGGGGTTTCATCATGGTGGCCGGGATGGTCTCAATCTCTTGACGTCGTCATCCACCTGCCTCGGCCTCCCAAAGTGCTGGAATTACAGGCGTGAGCCACTGTGCATGGTTGAAAGTCCTTCTAATAGCAAAGTGGAAAGGTAGGCTAAGACCAGCCTGTGAACAATCTTGAATGCCATACTGATATTTGTACCTAATCTCATAGGCAGTGAAGAGCCGTCAGCAGTTTTAAAGAGGCTGACCTGATAACTCTGGTGGTTCAATGTGCATGCAATAATCTACATGCACAACACATTTGGAAGGAAGGGAACAGGGCTCAGAGAAATCAAATGACTTGCCCATATTACATAGCTCGTCAGTAGTAGAGTCAGGATATAATCAGAAACTCATGCTTCTTCCTCTACCTCTCCCCAGCACAGAGTTAGATCAGCACTGTTCACCCAGCTGATATCCCCATTTCATGGTAAAGTCTGGAAGCCTAGGTCTGACTGCTGCTTGTTGAAATACAGACTGTGGCAGCAGACTGCAGGACAGCCTTGTGACACAGAGGGTAGGGCCAGGAGAGAGCTGCGGTAGGAAGACTGTTAAGGTGCATCTCTTATTTTCTAGGTGGGGCAGCTGCAGCTCTCCCATAATCTGAGTTTGGTGATCCTGGTACCCCAGAACCTGAAACATCATCTTGAAGACATAGAACAGGCTCTCAGCCCTTCTGTTTTCAAGGCCATCATGAAGAAGCTGGAGATGTCCAAGTTCCAGCCTACTCTCCTAGCACTGCCCCGCATCAAAGTGACGACCAGCCAGGATATGCTGTCAATCATGGAGAAATTGGGTAAGCTCTGGCAGCTTGGAGTTACTCCCAGGCCATCAGAGGAGAAAGGGGGAGATCCCTAAGATGTAGTTAGCATTCTCTAGAGTATTTTTTACATCCATAATCTCAGTTTGTTCTGCAACCCTGCCAGTTACAAGGGTAGGTGCTATTATCCCATTGGATCATTGTGGAAATGAAGGCCCAGAAGTTTTATGTTTCTTACCCAAAGATTCCATGATTTACCCTTGAGCTAGTCAGAGGCAAACCAGAACACTGATCCGGGTCTGCAGCTCTCCTGAGTTTTTTCTATGGTTCCTTGTGACACAGGCAGTGGAACAATGATACAGGTAATTTCCCAAGGTGAATTATGGATGCTTCTTCCCCAGACATATTTCAAAACAGTCAACCACACCATGGAATATGCAAGAAGCTATCTGGAAATGCAGGTCTGGAGGCTTCTGAGTTTACGAGAGGCAACAGAGACTCCATTTTCTTTTTTCTTTTTTTTTTTTTTTTTTTTTATGAGACGGAGTCTCTCTCTGTCACCCAGGCTGGAGTGCAGTGCCGCGATATCTGCTCACTGTAAGATCCGCCTCCTGGGTTCACGCCATTCTCCCGCCTCAGCCTCCCGAGTAGCTGGGACTACAGACACCCGCCACCACGCCCAGCTAATTTTGTTTTTGTATTTTTAGTTGGGACGGGGTTTCACTGTGTTAACCAGGATGGTCTCGATCTCCTGACCTTGTGATCTGCCCGCCTCGGCCTCCCAAAGTGCTGGGATTACAGGCATGAGCCACCATGCCTGGCCCAGAGACTCCACTTTCTAACCTTTGTTTTTTTGTTTGTTTGTTTGTTTTTGAAATGGAACTTCACTCTGTTACCCAGGCTGGAGTGCAGTGGCATGATCTTGGCTCACTGCAACCTCCACCTCCTGGGTTCCAGTGATTCTCCTACCTCAGCCTCCCAAGTAGCTGAGATTACAGGCACCTACCACCATGCCCAGCTAATTTTTTTGTATTTTTGGTAGAGGTGGGGTTTCCCCATGCTGGCCAGGCTGGTCTTGAACTCCTGGCCTCAAGTGATCTGCCCACCTTGGCTTCCCAAAGTGCTGGGATTACAGGTGTGAGCCACTGCGCCCGGCTTCATTTTCTAACCTTTGATCTCATGTCCAACCCTGTCACTTCTTTCCTTGTTAGAGAACTGGACTACCTAATGCATGATACCATTTCCTTGTATATGCCATCTGTATAGGAAGAAAATCTCTTTTTTATTTTCATTCAACACTGCTGGCCACCAAATAGGTGTGGGAGTGTTTTCTAAGCAATTCTCCAGTTCTCTGGGAACACCAACTAGGTGTCCTACAATTGAATCCAATTCTAACGCTCTCTACCTGGAAATAACATCAGATCCCACGCAGTTTAAGGGCTCAACCCCACCAGATTTCCCCGTTTCCAATGTCAGTTACAAGACCAGGTTGTCATCTGTGCCTCAGACCAACCAGCTATAATTTGGAGGTTCCCACGACTCCCTGTAAGGGTTTCATCGTTTGCTAGAATAGCTGACAAAACTCAGGAGACACGTTTACTGGTTTGTTATATAAGGGATTAAGTAAAGGATGCAGATGAACAGCCAGACGAAGAAATACATGGCAAAATCTCGAAGGGTCCTGGGCCCAGGAGCATCTATCCTGTGGAGTTTGGTTTGCTACCTTCCTGACACATGTATGTGTTCACCAGCCAGAAGCTCTCAGAACCCTGTACTTTAGGAGGCTTCATCATGTAGGTGTGATTGATTATTACCCAATCTCCAACTCCTCTCTTCTCCCCAGAGGATGGACAGAGGGGCTGAAAGTTCCAAGCTCTAATCACACTTAGTCTTCCTGGTGGCCAGCCCCCATCCAGGAGCCAGCAGGAGTAGCCTCATTAGCACAAAAGGCATTCCTATGACCCAGGAAATTCCAAGGGATCTAGTAGCTCTGTGTCAGGAACTGGGATCTGAGACCAAATATTAGATGGCCTAATATTTGGAGCTAAAGATGCTCCTATAGCATATTTTCCCGTTATTTCACAGCATCATAGCATTGCATATAACCTCATTTTTTCATATATGAACTATCTCTGATCTGTTACCTCACTTCCAAGGTCCTGGGAGACAAGGAGGCAATGACATCATTTTTCAGGGTTGTTTTAGGGATGGGGGGCAAGGCCTCTCACCTTGAGAGAGTGGCAGTGTTGGGTCCACTAATAGAGGATCCCACGAACCGGACCAGAGGGTATAGTATGTAATCTGGCAAACAAGGAAAGAGGAAGAGAGCACTGGGACTCAGGATGAACCCAGAGAATTCAGGACAAAGGTCTCCATCAGCTGAGGGTTTTATGCTGACCTCTGACTCTGTTTTTCTCTGGTTTTGCCCTAGAATTCTTCGACTTTTCTTATGACCTCAACCTGTGTGGGCTGACAGAGGACCCAGATCTTCAGGTTTCTGCGATGCAGCACCAGACAGTGCTGGAACTGACAGAGACTGGGGTGGAGGCGGCTGCAGCCTCTGCTATCTCTGTGGCCCGCACCCTGCTCATCTTTGAAGTGCAGCAGCCCTTCCTCTTCCTGCTCTGGGACCAGCAGCACAAGTTCCCTGTCTTCATGGGGCGAGTATATGACCCCAGGGCTTGAGACCTGCAGGGTCAGGTTAGGGCGAGCGCTACCTCTCCAGCCTCAGCTCTCAGTTGCAGCCCTGCTGCTGCCTGCCTGGACTTGGCCGCTGCCACCTCCTGCCTCAGGTGTCTGCTCTCCACCAAAAGGGCTCCCTGAGGGTCTGGCCATCCTTGGCTTCTATCAGCCCTTCTCCATGGCCCTGCCATGGTCTCCAAACCACTTTTTGCAGCTTTCTCTTGTTCAAGTTCACCAGACTCTACAAATAAAACCTGGCAGACCATGACTTTCTCTGCTTTGCCTTTGTTGTTTATTTGTTATTTTTTATTATTTTTTAGGCAGGGTCTCGCTCTGTCACCCAGGCTAGAGTACAGTGGTGAGATCATGGTTCACTGCAGCCTTACCCTCCTGAGCTCAAGCAGTCCTACCACCTCAGCCTCCTAAGTAGGCAGAACCGCATGGGCTTGCCACCATGCCCAGCTAATTTTTAAATTTTTTGTAGAGACAGGGTCTTACTATGTTGCCTAGGCTGGTCTCCAACTTCTGGGCTCAAGCAATCATCCTAACACAGCCTCCCAAAGTGCTGGGATTGTAGGCATGAGCCATCACACCATACCTCTCTCTTGCCTTTGAATATCAGCTGCTTCAATATTAAAGGACAAGAGCTCCCATGGTTCCTGTATCAGCCAGCTATTGCTGTATAATAAGTTACATTAAACTTAGAGGCTTCAAACAGCAACCGTTTGTTATTTCATGTAAGTTTCAGAGTTGACTAGGTGGTTTTGCTGATCTGGGCTGGACCTGGCTGATCTTCCCTGGGCTCATTCATACATCTGTAAGGTATAGTTGTTGGGTTGGTTAGGGGATGACTGGTCTTCTGTGGCCTCAGTCAGGACATCAGGACAACTTGGCTCTTCTACACGTCTTGTATGTCCTCCCAGCAGGCTACCCTGTAATGGAAAAGAGTCAAACAGGCAGTCTCTTTTTCACACCTCTGCTTGTATCAAGTTTTACCACTGTCCTGGCAGCCAAAGCAAATCACAGGACCAAACCTAGAGTTAGACTGGAAAAGCACTACAAAGTGACAGGGCAAAGAGTCATTAACTGGAGACTATTAATGCAGTCCATTTCTCATGGCCCCTATCTTGCTTATTAGACGCAACAACTCTGACAACAGCAATAACAGTAGCTAACATTGTTGGGAACATAGGCCGTCTACTAGAAGTTTTGTAGGCATTTAATCTTCACAATAAATTTAAATGTATATGGTAAATTCAGAGAGGCTAAGTCTTGTTCAAAGTCCTGTAGTTAGGAAATGATGAAACTGAGATGTAACAGCACCTCTTATGACTTTTTTTTTTTTTTTAGAGACGAAGTTCCACTCTTGTTGCCCAGGCTTGAGTGCAATGGCACGATCTCAGCTCTCTGCAACCTCTGCCTCCCGGGTTCAAGTGATTCTCCCACCTCAGCCTCCCAAGTAGCAGGGATTACAGGCATGCACTACCACACCTGGCTAATTTTGTATTTTTAGTAGAGACAGAGTTTCTATTTTTTTCTTTTCTTTTCTTTTTTTTTTTTTTGAGGTGGAGTCTTGCTGTGTCGGCCAGACTGGAGTACAGTGGTGCAATCTTGGCTCACTGCAACCTCCACTTCCCAGGTTCAAGCAGTTCTCCTGCCTCAGTCTCCCAAGTAGCCGGGATTACAGGAGCCCGCCACCACGCCTGGCTAACTTTTGTATTTTTAATAGAGACGGGGTTTCACCATATGGGCCAGGCTGGTCTTGAACTCCTGGCCTCAAGTGATCTGCCCACCTCAGCCTCCCAAAGTGCTGGGATTACAGGTGTGAGCCACTGTGCCTGGCCTAGTGAAAACAAATTCAGGAAGATTCCCCTCTCCTTAGGGAGATCCTGACATGATGAAGGTGGTGCTCAGCACTAACCTGAATTGTGAACCAACAAAGTCAGGAGGTGAAAGGTGATTCTGACCCCTGTGGGCACAGGACCTTGCAAATCTCTTTGACCCTTCCAATCATGCTGAGCCAGGTAATGTTCCCGTTTGTGAAATGAGGAAGCCAAAACTCAGAGAGGTTAAGTAACTATCTAAAGGTCAGACTGCTGCAAATTGATCTGACATTATCCAAATTCAAATGTAGTAGGTGATTTATTTGGGCAGGCTTATTTCCTTTGTGCCCAAACTTGACTATAACTTAAATTTGTGTCTTCTTACTCCCTGCACCATGTGACCCTACAGAGCCTATCAAAGTATCTTGCACTTAAAAAAAAAAAAGAAAAAAACTATGGAGGCCGGGCATAGTGGCTCATGCCTATAATGCCAGCACTTTGGGAGACCGAGGCAGGCAGATCACTTGAGGCCAGGGTTTTGAGACCAGCCTGGGCAACATGGCGAAACCCTGTCTCTATTAAAAAATAACAAAATAAGCCGAGTGTTGTGGTGCATGCCTGTAATCCCAGCTACTCGGAAGGCTGAGGCATGAGAATCACTTTAACCTGGAAGACAGAGGTTGCAGTGAGTCGAGATTGCACCACTCCACTCCAGCCTGGGTGACAGAGCGAGAGACTGTCTCAAAAAAAAAACTATGAAATGAATGATTAAATGAATGAGTTATCATATCCAGGTGGAGGGAAAGAGGAGATTCCTACCCATCTAGAAAGCATAGAAAAATATGGAAATGAAGAGAATTTATTTATTTATTCTTTTTTGAGACAGAGTCTTGCTCTGTCGCCCAGGCTGGAGTGCAGTGGCTTGAACATGGTTCACTGCAGCCTTGACCTCCTGGGCTCAGATGATCCTTCCACTTCAGCCTCCTGAGTAGCAGGGACCACAAGTGTGCACCACCATCCTTGGCTAATTTTTTTTTGTTTTTCATAAAGACTGAGTCTTGGCTGGGCACAGTGGCTCACGCCTATAATCCCAGCACTTTGGGAGGCCAAGGCAGGTAGATCACCTGAGGTCAGGAGTTCAAGACCAGTCTGGCCCACATGGTGAAATCTCGTCTCTATTAAAAATACAAAAATTAACAAGGCGTGGTGGCAGGCACCTGTAATCCTAGCTACTTGTAGGCTGAGGCAGGAGAATCACTTGAACCCAAGAGGTGGAGGTTGCAGTGAGCTGAGATCATGCCACAGCACTCCAGTCTGGGGGACAGAGCAAGACTGCCTCGGAAAAAATTTAAAAAAAAACGAGCCGGGCGCGGTGGCTCAAGCCTGTAATCCCAGCACTTTGGGAGGCCGAGACGGGCGGATCACGAGGTCAGGAGATCGAGACCATCCTGGCTAACACGGTGAAACCCCGTCTCTACTAAAAAATACAAAAATACAAAAAAAAAAAAAAAAAAACGAACAGGTCTCACCATGTTGCCCAAGCTGGTCTGGAACTCCTGGACTCAAGTGATCCTCTAGCCTTGGCCTCCCAAAATGTTGGGATTAGTGATGTGAGCCACCACGCCCAAGATAATTTAAATATTTTCTCTTCTGAAGCTTTTCTTATAAGAGGGCATGTGTCACTTTTTTTGTTTGTTTAAAACAATGAACATTTATTTTGCTATGTTTGGTTTTTTTGTTTGTTTTTGTTTTTTGTTTTTGAGACGGAGTCTTGCTCTGTCTTGCCCAGGCTGGGGTGCAGTGACACAATCTCAGCTCACTGCAACTTCTGCCTCCCAGGTTCAAGTGATTCTCCTGTCTCAGCCTCCCGAGTAGCTGGGACTACAGTCGTGTGCCACCATGCCTGGCTAATTTTTGCATCTTTAGTAGAAACGAGGTTTCACTATGTTGGCCAGGCTAGTCTCGAACTCCTGACCTCAGGTGATCTACTCACCTTGGCCTCCTAAAGTGCCAGGATTACAGGTATGGGCCACCGCACCTGGCCTGAACATTTATTTTGCTAATTAGTCATTGAGTCAGTGTGGGCATGGCAGATCTAGGGTAGCCTTGGTTATGTACCTGCTGCAGTCAGCTGGGGGTTAGCTGAAGGTCTGATGAGGTTTGAGTTCACTGAGCTTGCATAGGCTCTTTCACATGTTTTGGACTTTGGCTGGGATCAACCAGCTGACCAATTCTGATGCGAGTGATCTCTGGTCTTCCAGGAAGGTAGTCTGGCTCATTCATATGAAGGTTGCAAAAGTCCAAGAAAGCAAGCAGAGGCATGCATGCACAGCCTCTTGAATCCGAAGCTATGAACTAATAGAACATCACTTCTGCCTCATTCTAGCAGCCAAAGCAAGTCACCAGACCAGTTTAGATTCAAGGTAAGGAAAGAATCTCTACCTGTTAAAGAAAAGACCTGCAAAGTCATTCTGCTAAGGGCATTAATATAAGGAAATGTGAATAATTCTGGCCACTTTTCCAGTATACCATATGTGGTCTTACACAGTTGCAGACAACTATTAGCAACTTTCCCCAGCAACCTGCTGCTCTATTTTTCCCTAAAGAATCAAGGGATTTTGTCAAGATCATTATAATATTAGAAACACTTTATTACATGAAGTTTCAAGTTCTTTGCCTATAAATTGAATCCTCTGTTGCTATCTCTGTGGCATATTTAACAATCTCTGGCTCTTCCAGTTGCCTGTGTCATAGAATAAATTATTATAAATACACAGTTGCCTGTGTATTCATAATAATAAATAAATAAGTTATCTTGATTTGCATTTCCCTTGAGAAGGATGGACAGAGGGCTACGTACTCATAGACACATACACACACCCCTACAACACCCACCTTTCTGCCCTGCCCTGCAATTCTACTCTGGAGTAGACAAAGGCCTGTATATCCACAGATCCATTTTCAGTGATCTGTTTCCTGTCCCCAACTGTAGACTCCTCCACATGTGGATTTGCTTGGGGAAGTTCTAGGAAGAACCTTGACGTGAGATTAGGGTTCCATTGCAATGAGTCTTTGCTGCCACTTGGTGTCACTGTTGAAGCCTTGTCCTGCATAGCCCCACGGACACTTGCCTTTTCAGGGAGGTGTTTTTGCTGTTCCATTTTTTTTTTTTTTGAGAGGGAGTCTGGCTCTGTCCCCCAGGCTAGAGTGCAGTGGCGCGATCTCGGCTCACCGCAAGCTCCGCCTCCCGGGTTCACGCCATTCTCCTGCCTCAGCCTCCTGAATAGCTGGGACTATAGGCGCCCCCCACCGCGCCCGGCTAATTTTTTTTTTTGTATTTTTAGTAGAGACGAGGTTTCACCGTGGTCCCGATCTCCTGACCTTGTGATCCGCCCGCCTCAGCCTCCCAAAGTGGTGGGATTACAGGCGTGAGCCACCGCGCCCGGCCTTTTTTTTTTTTTTTTTTTTTGAGACAGAATCTGTCTCTGTTGCCCAGGCTGGAGTGCAATGGTGCAATCTTGGCTCACTGCAACCTCCGTTTCCCAGGTTCAAGGGATTCTCCTGCCTCAGCTTCCTGAGTAGGAGGGATTATAGGCACCCACCACCTGTCCAGCTAATTTTTGTATTTTTAGTAAAGATGGGGTTTTACCATGTTGTCCAGGCTGGTCTCAAACTCCTGACCTCAAGTGATCCACCCGCCTTGGCCTCCCAAAGTGTTGGGATTACAGGTGTGAGCCACTATGCCTGGCCAATTCCAGATTCTTAGACAGCTGATGTGGGGACTTCAACTTTGATTCCAAAGTTTACAGTTTATACTTGTTCAGCTACTGTTTCTCAAAGATCAATACCTTCAGGTTCTCTCTGGATTCTGGAAGGCTTCCAACATGAGCCATAGGCTCTGTCAGAATCAGCCTCATCCCTACGAACCCTTAGGACATTGTCTTGACTCATGGTTGATAACCACATCAGCCACATATCTACCTAACATGCATTAACCATTTGCCATGCTCTCAGGCACTGTGCTAAGAATTTTACATGGATTCTGTTATGTCACTTAAGAGAGATCACAACTTAGGTAAAGGATATGTTACTGAAGATATTAGATAATTCAAAATTTAGGTAATTTGACACTAAGTTTTCCAGAATAATGAATGTAAAAGGTAGAGAGAGAATATTCAACCATCGTAGGATTTCTTGTCTTCACACTATTATTTTCTAAATACAAAAATCTCCAATATTTCTCAGAGTAAGCACTCTTAAATTAACTGCTTAGCATGTCAGGACAGCTATTTGGGCTTTTTCGTAGTGGCTTATCATATCTAACTTTCATTACAAACTTACTGATTTTGGAGGGTGTTTTTAGCACTAATGCCATGACTTAATGAATGAACTCTGAGATAACATCATTGTAGAATACAGGAAATATTTTAAATGATAAAGCTGAATGTTAAAATAACAGCACATCAGTCATAAATATCACTATCAGAATTTATGATGTACATAAATAGCTGATGCACACAAGTATGAGCATTGATGGCAGTTATTTACTTTCGCCAGCTCAAGTGCCACTGTCATGTACCAGTAGTTATGAGTGCAGTTTACAATCCACGCAGCCCACCAATTGTGAAATTATGCAACCCTTGATGATTTTTTTTTAATTTAGGGAGATTTTCGGTTTTTCAAGTTTCTATAATTCAAATTTATATAATATAAAGTAGCACCACTTCGTTATTATCCTCTTTTATAGATGAAAAAATGAAACCTTAGAGTGCAATTGATCTACTCATTCAAGATCTCAGAAGGCCAGGAGCGGTGACTCATGCTTGTAATCTGAGCACTTTGGGAGGCCAAAGTGGGTGGATCGCTTGAGGTCAGGAGTTCGAGACCAGCCTGGCCAACATGATGAAACCACATCTCTACCAAAAATTACTCGGGTGTGGTGGTGGGCACCTGTAATCCCAGCTACTCAGGAGACTGAGGCAAGAGAATCGCTTAAACCTGGGAGGCAGAGGTTGCGGTGAACTGAGGTCGCGCCACTGCACTCCAGCCTGGGTGATGGAGTGAGACTCCGTCTCAAAAAAAAGATCTCAGAGATGATAAATAGTGGAAGTAGGAGTAGACCCCAGTATCTGACTCTAGAACTTGTGCTCAATAACCAAGCTTTCATTTGTCAAAATGTAATTTCATGTTAGAGAACTCAGTGATGGTCCTTGTCCTGAACTTTTGTTGAAATTACACCCATCCGGCCGGGCGCGGTGGCTCAAGCCTGTAATCCCAGCACTTTGGGAGGCCGAGACGGGCGGATCACGAGGTCAGGAGATCGAGACCATCCTGGCTAACACGGTGAAACACTGTCTCTACTAAAAACTACAAAAAAACTAGCCGGGCGAGGTGGCAGGCGCCTGTAGTCCCAGCTACTCGGGAGGCTGAGGCAGGAGAATGGCGTGAACCCGGGAGGCGGAGCTTGCAGTGAGCTGAGATCCGGCCACTGCACTCCAGCCCAGGCGACAGAGTGAGACTCCGTCTCAAAAAAAAAAAAAAAAGAAATTACACCCATCCATCCCAAAAGCTCTCCATAATTTTGAATCTTAGGAAGAAATGTTGGGAGAAATATGGATCTCCCTTATTCCAAAAAAAAACCCTTTTGCAAATTGGGACACCTCTTCTCTCCTGACCTGCTTTGACTACCAGGAACCATAGCAAGTGCTAGCTTCCATAGAAGCACAGAAGCCTCTATTATTTCCTCCACTGGAACAGGGTCTGCCTACCACATTTGCATATTTACAGGATCTAGTCATAGTCAAGTAACTTCTCTGAAACTGAGAGTCTGCTTCATGTGACCCAGACAGAAGTGTAGATTTTAAGCATTCTTCTCATTTCTTTCTTTCTTTCTTTTTTTTTTTTTTGAGACGGAGTCTTGCTCTGTCTTTCAGGCTGGAGTGCAGTGGCACAATCTCAGCTCACTGGAAGCTCCGCTTCCTGGGTTCACACCATTCCCCTGCCTCAGCCTCCTGAGTACCTGGGACTATAGGCGCTCGCCACCACGGCCGCCTGATTTTTTGTATTTTTAGTAGAGACGGAGTTTCACCATGTTAGCCAGGATGATCTCGATCTCCTGACCTCATGATCCACCTGCCTTGGTCTCCCAAAGTGCTGGGATTATAGGCGTGAGCCACCGCACCTGATCTTTTTTTTTTTTTGAGACAGAATCTTGCTCTGTCGCCCAGGCTGGAGTGTAGTGATGCAATCTTGGCTCACTGCAACCTCTGCCTCCGGGGTTCAAGTGATTCTCCTGCCTCAGCCTCCTGAGCAGCTGGGACTACAGGCACGTGCCACCACACCCGGCTAACTTTTGTACTATTAGTAGAGATGGGGTTTCACCATACTGGCCATGCTGGTCTCGAACTCCTGACCTTGTGATTCACCCGGCTCAGCCTACCAAAGTGCTGGGATTATAGGCATGAGCCACCGCACCTGACCCATTCTCATTTCTTACCCTATTTAATCTTTCTCTTGGGCCAGGCACAGTGGCTCATGCTTGTAATCCCAGCTCTTTGGGAGGCTGACGTGGGCGGATCACTTGAGGTCAGGAGTTTGAGACCAGCCTGTCTAACATAGTGAAACCTTGTCTGTACTAAAAATGCAAAAATTAGCCAGGTGTAGTGGCGGGCACCTGTAATCCCAGCTGCTCGGCAGGTTGAGGTAGGAGAATCACTTGAACCCAGGAGGTTGAGATTGCAGTGAGCCGAGATTGTGTCACTGCACTCCAGCCTAGGCGACAGAGCGAGACTCCATCTCAAAAAAAAAACAACCAAAAACTTTCTCTTGACTAGCAATTTAGCACATATGTGCACTCATAAACATGTAGATACACACAACACACATATGTGCATACATGTACACATACACTGATAGAAGCACCAAAAATATACACATACTTGTATTTATGCACATGTACAAAAGCACATGCACACCATCCCCTAGAAGTCTGCCAGAGTTTGGGGACAAACTTTACATCCCAGTCCCAGCCCCAATTCCTAAGGAGGGCTTCCTGGGCACGGAGGAGCAGGGACTACGTGAGTCTTCACGGGAAGGATCTCAGAGCTAGTCATCATTAATTACAAACCTTGAAATAGGCTCATCCATCATCCTGGAGTGACAGGGTGGCCGTGCAGCCTGCCTCTTGGCCTCCTAGCCCCCTCCCCCATTCCATTCCATTTTTCCTTGAGTGACTGCAGTTCTGAAAAGCGTTTGGCCAAATATTCAATCCTCCCAAAAAACGTAAATATAGGCGTGCCCAGGCTCAGCTGGACACCTTCTGCTCATCTCTCTACACACCCTGAGAGCTCCTGTGAAGCTCCCCAATAGCCCCCACCCGTGCGTGAATCCACTTTCAGTTGGCTTTTACATGTGCCCCATTCTAGCCTTTATTTTCAGCATTAATAATGGGAACTTTGCAATAATCCCATTAATGGTATTGTTTTGCCAGATTTGCAAATGAAGAAAAGGAGCCTCCAAGAAATAATTTGGGCTGGGGACAGTGGCTCATGCCTATAATCCCAACATTTTGAGAGGCCAAGGCAGAAGGACTGCTTGAGCCCAGGCGTTTGAGACCAGCCTGGGCAACATGGCAAAACCCTGTCTCTCCCAAAATAATACAGAAATTAGCTGGGCATAGTGGCACATGCTTGAGGGCCCAACTACTAAGGAGTTGGGAGGATCACCTGAGCCTGGGAGGTCAAGGCTGCAGTGAGCTGTGTTCATACCACTGCACTCCAGCCTGGATGACAAAGAAAGACCCTGTCTCAAAAAAAGAAAGAAAGAAAGAAAGAGAGAGAGAGAGAGAGAAGGAAGGAAGGAAGGAAGGAAGGAAGGAAGGAGGAAGGAAGGAAGGAAGGAAGGAAAGAATTTGCCCAGGATGATTCAGCTGGGAAAGGCAGAGGTGACATTCAAACCAAGGTCTGCTATTTGCATATCTTCTGGGTCTTCTCTACTCCTTCTCCTACCCCAGGATGCCCCAATTCACTGTCTTAAGTTTAAAGGGCCTGCTCCGTGACTGGGCATTTCCTCTTGGAAGTCCCACAAGTACCTCTTCCTCATCTTCTCTCCTAAGTCAACTTAAAAGTCAAAGTCTTTTAAAACCTTCTTGCTGATCAGTAGCAGGATTGTGCCTAAGAATAGCTACTGCACTCCAGCCTGGGCAACAAAGGCAGAACATGTCTCTTATAACAGTAATTTTTTAAAAAGCCAAAGTCAGCCAGGTGTGGTGGCTCACCCTGTAATCCCAGCACTTCAGGAGGCTGAGGTGGGCAGATTGCTTAAGCCCAGGAGTTGGAGACCAAACTGGGAAACATGGCAAAACCCCATCTCCACAGAAAGTACAAAAATTAGATGGATGTGGTGGTGCGCACCTGTGGTACCAGCTACTCTGTGGTCCCAGGTACTCAGGAGGCTGAGGTGGGAAGATCACCTGAGCCCTGGGAGGCGGAGATTGCAGTGAGCTGAGATCACACCACTGCACTCCAGTCTGGGCAACAGACTGAGACTCTGTCTTAAAAAAGAAATAAATAAGAAGAACCAAAGTCTATATTAGTCCCAGAGTAGACTAATATAGTAGACCAAATACCATTCCCAAGGGCTATGGGTCAGGGGCTGAGAAGAAAATGCATGTTAACAGGACCAACAGGGTGAGGATAGTTCCTACCCATGGACCACGATGGTGTGGTCATGGTCACAGCGAGCCTGTTTGCCGACTGGCTTCAGGGAGCAGCATCAGAGCCAATTCCTACTCTGCTGGTACAGCCAGACGGTCTGGTCTGGAACCCCAGTCCCTGTCCATCTAGCTCTGCTTCATCAGAATGGAGTTTCCTGGAGATTCCTCTGGGGCCCAGAGTGAACCTCACTAGAAAACTTGCTCTTTTGCTGAAATAATTTTGAAAATCTCCTGGAAGGCAGGGACCGTATCTTTTTGTCATTATCCTCTCTGCTCTGAGGATGGAGCCTGGAACCTACAGAGTTGGCACCCAGTACATATTGGCTAAAGCAAAACAAAACAAAACAAAAACTCATTTCCAGATCCTATTTATTTATTTATTTATCGAGATGGAGTTTCGCTCTGCTGCCCAGGCTGGAGTGCAGTGGCATGATCTTAGCTCACTGCAACCTCTGGCCTCCTGGGTTCAAGTGATCCTCCTGCCTCAGCCTCCCAAGTAGCTGGGATTAGAGGCACATGCCACCATGCCCGACTGATTTTTGCATTTTTAGTAGAGATGGGGGTTTCACCACATTGGCTAGGTTGGTCTCTAACTCCCGACATCAAGTGATCTGCCCGCCTCGGCCTCCCAAAGTTCTGGGATTACAGGCATGAGCCACCAGCCCGGTCTCTACAGATCCTGTTCGTTTAAATGCTGCCATTCTTCTAAGTCCAGGGCAAATTCCCATTCTCCAACAGTGTTTCCTGCTTTTCCCAGCCAATAGCACCTCCTCCATCTTTAGATGCAGTGCTGAACTTACACTGCCATGTAAAATCAGTAGCATGTACACAAATATTTGGCTTTCCACTCCAACCACTATGAAACTCCTTGTGAATCTGATTCAGGACATCTCTGGTCTCACCTATGCCTATAAATGGTCAGCAAACACTTTTGATTCAAAGTGTGCAGTGTCTGTATTTGAGCAAAGTTTTGTTTTGTTTTGTTTAGAGACAAAGTTTTGTACTTGTTGCCCAGGCTGGAGTTGGCACGATCTCAGCTCATTGCCAGCTCCGCCTCCTGGGTTCAAGCGATTCTCCTGCCTCAGCCTCCCAAATAGCTGGGATTACAGGCACCTGCCACCATGCCTGGCTAATTTTTTGTATTTTTAGTAGAGATGGGGTTTCACTATGTTGGCCAGGCTGGTCTTGAACTCCTGACCTCAGATGATCCACCTGCCTCAGTCTCCCAAAGTGCTGGGATTACAGGCGTGAGCCACCGCACCCAGCCAAGCAAAGGTTTTTTATTTTACAATGATGACATTAATGTTATTCTTATTTTATGCATCTCCTCCAGAGATGGGTGTAGCTAGGAATACTAAAGCATAGCTTCTCATAGTCATTATCAGCTAAGGTTTTGCCTTACTGGTTATCGTTCAACTAGAGGAATTATACCTCTGTGTTTGGATGGTCTTTCCTCCTCTTTGCTGCCCCATGTCTTTGATTCTTGGGATCAGGACTCCATGGCTTTAGTCAGAAGGGGTGAAGATGATTCTTACCCTTTAAGTAAGTAAGCACCTGGAGTCTGGAATTGCTCTAGGATTAAACAAAGCCACAGTCCTGTGAATTGCCTCATCTACTCAAATAGCTGTCTAAAGAGACTCTGTACTTTGTTGTTGTCCTAGGACGCCTTCTTGCTTTCTGCTAATTTATATATATCATCTACTGGCCGGGTGCGGTGCCTCACGCCTGTAATCCCAGAACTTTGGGAGGCCGAGGAGAGTGGAGGACCTGAGGTCATGTGTTCAAGACCAGCTGGCCAACATGGAGAAAGCCCGTCCCTACTAAAAATACAAATATTAGCCAGGTGTGGTGGTACACACCTATCATCCCAGCTACTCAAGAGGCTGAAGCAGGAGAATCGCTAGAACCTGGGAGGCCAAGGTTGCGGTGAGCCAAGGTTTCCATTGGTTACTTGGTGTATGCCTTATGTAAATGAAGAGGATGAAGGAAAGTTACAAAGTCATTTACTCTTTATACACCCTATGTAAACAAGAGGATATTTCCTGTCACAGCTGAAGTGTTTCCATTTGATTTAGTTCTAGAAAGTGCTTAGGTTCTCTGCCTCCAGGCCCTATTCTCCTGCCTCAATCATAGATCACTGCAGCCTTGAGGTCCTGGGCTCAAGCTCAGGTCCCACCTCAGCTTCCTGAGTAGCTGGGACCACAGGCCCATACCACCATACCCAGCTATTTAAAATCTTTTTTTTTTTTTTGAGACAGAGTCTTGCTCTGTCACCCAGGTTGGAGTGCAGTGGCACGATCTCGGCTCACTGCAACCTCCACCTCCTGGGTTCAGCAATTCTCTCGTCTCAGTCTCCCAAGTAGTTGGGACTACAGGCGCCCACCACCACGCCCAACTAATTTTTGTATTTTTAGTAGCAACGGGGTTTCACCATATTGGCCAGGCTGGTCTCAAACTCCTGACCTTGTGATCTACATGCCTCAGCCTCCTAAAGTTATACACACACACACACACACACACACACACACATTCTTTTTTTTTTTTTTAAAGAGGCCAGGCGTGGTGGCTCACACCTGTAATCCCAGCACTTTGGGAGGTCAAGGCGGGTGGATCATCTGAGGTCAGGACTTCTCCCATTTTCCCATTGATTTATTCAAATTTTAATTGAGTACTTACTTGTGCTAGGCACTGTTGTGGCGGTAGACAAACTGTTCAACAAGACAGACAGAGCTCTTGTTCTCGGAACTTTAATGGACTGGTAATGTCTCCCTTCACTTCTCTCCATGTGATACGAAGTGTCCCAGTGTGGAGGGGATGTGGGAAAACAATTGAAATGTGGGGAAAATTTTGAAATGTGGCCATGGAAGAGTGATTTTCTCTTGCCTAAGATTTCCTTAGAACGTCCATTTTGGAGTAATGTGGGAGACAGTCCTGCCCTGGCTTGTCTTGGGGTTTGGGATTAGGTCAGGGCTACATTATGAAATCAGTAAACTCTCCTAAGAATCCACCAACCAGACTATTCTTTCAGTTTCTCCAGGGTCCAAAGAGCTGTAGCTACCAAAAGGAGATCCCTGGCACTAATTAACTGGCAAATGTGGTAACTTCACCACTAGTTTATATTTTTTATAAACTAAAATCATGGCACAAGGTCTGAGAAGTCTCCATATGTATGGGATCCACTAAAACTGAAAAGTGTGAATCAAAGCTCTCCCCAAATATATTTGGAGAATAGAACATTGTCGTTATATTCACTAGGCTCGTGACCCTAAAACCCTTTGGCTGGCTGGCAATTAGTAATATCTAGCAGTCAACCAACAATTTTTCTAGCTAGGCCAAGGGTTCAGATTACTCCTGAGAAACTTTCATTCCATCTGGGGAGATGTAAAAAGGAAAAATGAAAGGGCACAATCTCTGCTCTCAGGGAGCATCTTGGTCTGATGAGGAATTAGACATAAAATAACCATAACAGCACAGGTGGTAGGTGCAGCTGGACAGGCAACTCGGAATAAGCTTGGAAGGCCTTGAGTTCCATGCTAAGAAGTTTGGAAAGTATCCTCTTGAAGAAGTTCTGACCTGGAGGAGATGAGAGCATGTGTTGAGGGGAGTGGCATGTGAATGAACTCCAGAGGATTCGTGATCCCTTTGAGATGTATACCTGTATTAATCCGTTCTCACACTGCCATAAAGAACTACGTAAGACTTGGTAATTTATGAAGAAAAGAGGTTTAATTGACTCTCAGTTCCACAGGCTTAACAGGAAGCATGACTGTGAGGCCTCAGTTAATGTACGATGATGGCGGAAGTCGAAGGGGAAGCAAGCTCCTTCTTCACATGGTGGCAGGAGAGAGAGGGAGAAATGCTATGCAGGTTTAAGCCATCAGATCTTGTGAGGACTCAATCACTATCACTAGAACAGCAAGGGGGAAATCCACCCCCGTGATCCAATCGCCTCCCACCAGATCCCTCCCCCAACACTGGGAATTATAATTCAACATGAGATTTCAGTGGGGACACGGAGCCAAACCATATCAATACCGTAATACAAAAAAACGGATTTTTCTAGAGTCACCCATAGGTGTCACCGGCTTTTTTTTTTTTTTTAAGTGTCCGTGATCCAATAATGTTTAGGAAGCATTATCTGAATACTAGGGGCCAGGCACGGTGGCTCACACCTGATATCCCAGCACTCTGGGAGGCCAAGGTGGGCAGATCACCTGAGGTCAGGAGTTTGAGACCAGTCTGGCCAACATGGTGAAACACCATTCTCTACTAAAAAAATACAAAAATTAGGCCAGGTGTGGTCGCTCACGCCTGTAATCCCAGCACTTCGGGAGGTTGAGGCGGGCGGATCACCTGAGGTCAGGAGTTGGAGACCAACCTGGCCAACATGGCGAAATCCCATCTCTACTAAAAATACAAAAATTACCTGGGCATGGTGGCAAGCGCCTATAGTCCCAGCTTCTCTGGAGGCTGAGACAGGAGAATCGCTTGAACCCGGGAGGCAGAAGTTGCAGTGAGCCGTGATTGCGTCACTACACTCCAGCCTGCGCAAGAGAGTGAAACCCTGTCTCAAAAAATAAAATAAATTAAAATAAATAAATACGAGGGAGCCATCATAATTTGGGACACACGAATGATCCGAGGTTTGTGTTTTAGACTTACACTCTGATGGAACGGGGGTTGAGAGGAAAGTTATTCAGAGGATGACACAAAGTCCCAAGGGGCAGGGGAATGGAGAGAAAAGGACTCATCTAAGAGGCAGAATGCACAGGACTTAGGGCAATTTGGGTGAAGGTGGCAGAGATTAAGAAAAGTAAGGATTAGAATTATGGTTGCAACCCTAAGATAAAAGATGTAAAAGAAATTATGATTGACTTTGAAACTACACAAATTCTTTTAATCTGCCTGGAGACAGAAAGAATAGTTTCATGGCCGGACGTGGTGGCTCATGCCTGTAATCCCAGCACTTTGGGAGGCCGAGGTGGGGGGGATCACGAGGTCAGAAGATCGAGACCATCCTGGCTAGCACAGTGAAACCTTGTCTCTACTAAAAATACAAAAAATTAGTGAGGCATGCTGGTGGGCGCCTGTAGTCCCGGCTGTTCGGAGGCTGAGGCAGGAGAATGGCGTGAACCCGGGAGGCAGAGCTGGCAGTGAGCCAAGATTGCACCACCGCACTCCAGCCTGGGCAACAGAGCGAGACTCCATCTCAAAAAAAAAAAAAAGAATTGTTTCACAAATCAAACCCCAGGTGTCTTCTGATCCACAAGCTCATCAGGCAGTTTGTCAGAATTTCATTTTAGTCCATGCTGTGTTCAGATAGGAGAGTCAGATACACTATTATCCTCTAAATCATGTGACTCACAGCCAGAAATTCTGTAAGATTCTAACAGCCTAGAGTAACTTATCAGTATTTAAGATCATGTTTCATGGGACACTCCAATTTGCAACCCATGTTACATGGGCTACTCCTCCTTATTGGCACAGTCAATGAGGATGATCCTGTGATGGTTTTCAGCCTAAACAACTGTGTTATACTTTTAATTGTGAAATAGAATCTAAGAAGAAAAGCAGGTTTGTGGGGAAGGTGAAGGTAAGACAGTGAAACTGGGTTTGAACAAACTGCCTCCAAGACATCTCTATGACATTTTATCAGTCGGATATTTTTTGGTTATGAGTGACAGAAGCCAACTGAGACTAACGTAAGAAGAAGAGGAAATGTTGTGGCTTACATAATAAAAAACTCAACAGGACCGGGCACGGTGGCTTACGCCCGTAATTACAGCACTTTGGGAGGCCAAGGTGGGCAGATCACAAGGTCAGAAGATCGAGACCATCTGGCTAACATGGTGAAACCCCGTCTCTACTAAAAATACAAAAAAATTAGCTGGGTGTGGTGGTGGGCACCTGTAGTCCCAGCTACTTGGGAGGCTGAGGCAGGAGAATGGCATGAACTCAGGAGGCGGAGCTTGCAGTGAGCCGAGATCGCACCACTGCACTCCAGGCTGGGCAACAGAGCGAGACTCCGTCTCAAAAAAAAAAAAAAATGCCGGGCACAGTGGCTCATGCCTGTAATCCCAGCACTTTGGGAGGCTGAGGCAGGCAGATCATGAGGTTAAGAGATGGAGACCACCCTGGCCAATATGGTGAAACCCCATCTCTGCTAAAAAATACAAAAAATTAGCTGGGCGTGGTGGCATGTGCCTGTAATCCCAGCTACTCTGGAGGCTGAGGCAGGATAATCGCTTGAAACCGGGAAGCGGAGGTTGCAGTGAGCCAAGATCGCGCCACTGCACTCCAGCCTGGGCAACAAGAACAAAACTCCGTGTCAAAACAAAAACAAACAAAGAAACAAACAAACAAAAAAACTCAAGAGGTTCGCCTGCAGACATGGCTCTGTCAGGTTCCCAGGCACCTGTCTCTCTCCATCTCTTGCCTCTGCTTTGCCCTGTTATGTTGGCATTTAGGCAGATCTTCCCTCATTCGGCAGCAGTTATGGCCATCAGCAGTTTCAAGGTTTGTCTACCCGCATAACGGAGCTGGCAATACCACTTTCCCAAAGATTACAGCAAACACCTTAGGCCTAATTGTGATTGACTCTGATTGGACACCCATCCTTGATCCAATTATTATGACTTAATTGGCTAAGTCTAGTGTGGGTGATAGCCTCTAAGACAGCCCCCAGTGACGTGATCCTACTCCCTAGTAATCATGGCTTTGTGTAATCCTCTCCTCTTGAGTAACTGACTTCTAACAGTAGAATATGGCAATGTGGAGAGGTTGTCACTTCTGTGATTAGGTTACAAAATATTGTGATTTCATCTTGCTAGCAGACTCTCTCTCTTGCTGGCTTTGACAATGCAAACTTTCATGTTGGAAAGGCCCACATTGCAAGGAACCTAGCATGGCCTCCAGCCAACAGTGAACAAAGAACTGAGATCCACAGTCCAACAGCCCTTGAGGAACTGGATCTTTCCAAAAACTATGAAAGTGAGCTTGGAAGCAGATCTGATCCCCACTGAACCTTCAGACTAGACCCCAACCCCTGGATGACACTTTGATTGCAGCCGCATGAGAGACCATGATCAGGGGACCCAGCTAACCTCTGCCCAGTTTCCTGATCCACAGAAACCAAGCAAATAAGTGTGTGTTGTTTTAAGTTACCACGTTTTGGATTAATTTGTTATGCAGCAATAGACAACTAATATATCTGGATTGTGTGACTGTCCCTGAAGGGGCAGATGAAGTCAGTCTCATGTGAACCATGTGGACTGAGGTCAGAGAATAGCCGTCTTCCCAAAGGAAAACTAAGATGTAGTTACCAGAAGGGGGATGGAATATCTGAGCAGGCAAAAGCACCAGCTGCTCACCTCACACATCTATTTGTGAATGTAAGGAGCTGGCAATACAACTAGAGATATAGATTTGGCAGTGATTCATGTATAGGTGATTGTTAAAACTGTAAGAATGGCTGAAATTTCCCCCAAAGAGAGGAGAGTCAAGGGCAGATCTCTCGGGAATGGCAACAATTAAGGGGCAGATGGAAAAAGAGACAAAGGTGATTAGGTGAAGGCAGAGGTGTAGGAAGACATATGTTTGATGTTGCCCAAATTCAGCTTAGTTGGCTGGTAAGACATACATCTGAGGACTTGCAACCTTCTGTTAGAAATCTGGGTCTATGTGAGTGACTGTTGAAATCAGGCATGTGGATGATTTTGTCCACCGAGAGAGTATAGATGGAAAAGAAGACCAAGGACTAATCCACACAGAATCTGTATATTTAGGCAACAAGGGAGTAAAGAAGGCTCATAGGAAAGGAGCTGAGAAGGAACAGTTGGAGAGGTAGGAGGGAATCCAGGAGAGGCCAGTCTGCCAGAAGCCATGGGCATTTCAAGACTGATATAGTCAATAGTGGCAAGTGCTAAAGAGAGGCTGCATGTGATGAGAATTGAGAGGAAAATGGTGGATCAGTAATAAAGAAGTCATTGGCATCCTAGTGGGAACCATTTCGGTGGAAATTGGGGGGTAGAAGTCAGATTGCACAGATTTAAGAGTGAGAGAGACATGGGCTGGGTGTGGTGGCTTACACCTGTAATCCCAGCACTTTGGGAGGCAGAGGTGGGAGGATCACTTTAGGTCAGGAGTTCGAGACCAGCCTGGCCAACATGGTGAAACCCCATGTTTACTAAAAATAAAAAATTAGCTGGATGTGATGGTGGACACCTGTAATCCCAGCTACTCAGGAGGCTGAGGCAGGAGAATCACTTGAATCCAGGAGGCAGAGGTTGCAGTGAGCCAAGATTGTACCATTGCACTCCAGTCTGGGTGACAGAGTAAGACTCTGTCTCAAAAAAAAAAAAAAGAAATGAGTGAGCCATGAAGGAGAGGTAATACAGAGAGCCAACTAGCATTTCGAGAAGCTTCACGACAGGTTGAGGGAAGACTTGAGCATATGAAAAGAGATGCTGAGATGAGAAGTCTGGGCTGCGTCCTTCCACTCCCATCTCGGAGTGATTTCAGTTGTCTTTCTTGAGTTCCATTACATCTTTCTGAGATGGCAAGGTCCAAAGCTGCCCATAAATTTAGGAGTTGGCAAACTTCTATTGTAAAGAGCTGGACAGTAAATATGCCAGGCTTTTGTTGGTCGTATGGTCTCTGTCGCAACCACTTAACTCTGCCATTGTCGTGGTTGTAGAAAGCAGCCATAGACAATGAGTAAACAAGTGAGCATGGCTGTGTTCCAATAAACTTTATTTACCAAAAAACAGGCAGAGGCAGGATTTAGTCCTGTGGGCTGTAGTTGGCTGACCCTTGCCCTAGGTTTATGGAAAGGGATTGGAGATGCAATAAATGGGGCAGTTGATGGAGTAAAGAATGAGAGCTAGACCTCAAGGAAAGAGGTTTACCTCAGAAAGAAGGTACTTAGGTCTATCTGGGCACCTGTCACAGTGTGACTTTCTCTTTTTCTTTCTTTTTTTTTTTTTTTTGAGATGGAGTTTTGCTCTTGTTGCCCGGGCTGGAGTGCAATGGCGCGATCTTGGCTCACCGCAACCTCCACCTTCCGGGTTCAAGCAATTCTCCAGAGTAGCTGGGATTACAGGCACGTGCCACCACGCCTAGATAATTTTTGTATTTTTAGTAGAGATGGGATTTCACCATGTTGGTCAGACTGGTCTTGAACTCCTGACCTCAGGTGATCCTCGGCCTCCCAAAGTGCTGGGATTACAGGCGTGAGCCACCGCAGTCGGCCGTGACTTCCTCTTTATGTGTCTGCCTTGCACTCTTCTCAAATGTGAGCATCTTCTGGGCCGGCAGTGTTTCCCAGCAATGGTTCCAGAGCCTTCCATACAGGCAGTGCTCAGACATAGCAGCGTTTGAGAGAAGCAGGATGGTAAAAGTGAAGAGGCACCTTACTGTGGAAGAAGGGGAAATGAAAGAGGCTCACATGGAAAAGCCTGTATCATCATCTCCAGTGAACTAGGAGCTGTGTTAGCCAGACATGGTGGCTCACATCCATAATCCCGGCACTTTGGGAGCCTGAGGCAGGAGGATGGCTTGAGCCTAGGGGTTTGAGACCAGCCTGGGCAACATAAGGAGACCCTGTCTCTACAAAAAAAAAAAAAAAAAAAAATTAGCTAGGTGCAGTTGCATGTTCCTGTAGTCCCATCTAGTTGGCTGAGGCAGGAGTGTTGCTTGATCTCAGGAGGTCAAGGCTGCAGTGAGCCATGATGGCACCCCTGCACTTCAGCCTGGGTGACAAAGCAGGACTCTGTCTCAAAAAAAAAAAAAAAAAAAAAGTCGTGTGTTATTAGCAATTGAGTTACCTCCACTGGTGTTTAAGCAAGGAGGCAACTCTCTCCAGCGTTTCAGATTCAGTTCTTCCAAGAGGCAGAGGTTTAGGGCAGATGGTCTCCCTGTCTCACATTTATAGTATTCTATGTGATACTTTCTATTCTTCAAGACTCAGATGCTGCTTCCTCCAGGAAGCCTTCTTGGATTCCATTCCCCACTGGGAGCAATCCTTCTTTTCTATGCGATTTACCCAAATAGGCATGGAGGGACCCATATCTGTATAGGACAATGGAGGTTAGGGAGGAAGGCAAAGGAAGCACCTCCAGAACAGTCTTGGATTGCTGTGGGGGTGGTGGGAAAGGGAGGTTCCTGCGAAGCCCAGGTGCATTCTGAAATTCTCATAAGAAGAGTGAAGAATGTGGAGGTGGGGTAGGGTGGCTAGGAGCCAAGTAGCTCCTGGGTGCATTTTTTACACTCCTGTAACAGGTTGGACCATGTCTAGCTGTTCCTGGCCTCCATTTTTGACTCTCCTGAGAAGGGGTGGGGCCATGTGGGGGTTTGGAAGGTGATGAGTGAAAAAGGAGGGTCCCTCATGCAGCTCATACCTACATATTGGGAATCCAGAGACAGGAGACTGAACTGAGAGGCACCAATGAGAGTCCATTCTCTACTGGGCAACTGGAACCCATTTTGTCCAGGGAAAGATGTCTGTGGAACACAGACGGGCCTGTAGTCTAAGGCAAAAGAGGCAGAGAGCTGAGTGTGGAGGCGCTGGGGCAGCTGAATGAATAGCTGAGGGGTGTGTCTTGGTGAGGAAAAAGGTGAAAGTTTGTTCAAGGAAAATGATGTCTTTGGAGCAGAGTAGAGGCTAGAGAGATGTGTCCAAGCCCTCCATGATCTGTCCCAGCTGCCTTTTCTTCCTTTCTATTCCCCTTCAGACACCCTAGGTTCCCACTGAATCTCCAACCAATCCCACCATTTCCCCACCTCTCAGCCTTTGGGTTGTTCTCTCTCCTTGGCATTTCCTTGTCTTCATTTTCTCATCTTCTTGTGTCTAAATACTTTCAAGTCTCAGATGCTGCTTCCTCCAGGAAGCCTTCTTGGATTCCATTCCCCACTGGGAGCAATCCTTCCTTTCTCTGAACTCCTTATATCTCTCACCAGAGCAGTCATTTAGTAATGTCTCCTAGTAGTAAGGAAATATTGAAGACAGCAGCCATTTCCCAGGAAGTTCTGTGTTTCCCCTCATGCACATTACCCAGGCAAAGGCTCTCCAGGAGCAAGACTGGACAAACACTGTATAAGCTCAGGCCAGTGCAGCCATCTCCTTTGTTAACTCCCTGCAATGGTTTTCTCTCTCTGTTAGGTTAGGGCCCTGCATGCACAAGTCATAGCCTGTAGCTACCAAAATCCTGGGCACCCTGCCCTCCTCATCCTCCAGAAATCCCAGCTAATTCTGTGTCTTGGTCAGTGCAAGGATAAACTCAGAGTCATTCTTCTTCCACCCCTCAGCTTCCTTTTTCTCATGGTGCCAATGCCACAAGGGGGTCCCTCAACCATATTCAGGGAGTGGGCTCTGGGCTGTCCATCTTCTTGTAATCCTGGCACACCCAGGAGCTCTGGATTTCCACATGCCAGTTGGAGGACCCATGTGGCCCTCTCATGGAGCTGACCATCTCTTAGTATCAGCCACACTGGCTGATTTAAATCTTGGCTCTCATTTGGCCAAGGTCAGAGAAGTACGTTTCTTGAATGAACTTAATGATGTACGTGTATGTGTGTGCTTCCACAAGAGCCCCAAAGAGATGGACTAACTTTACAGGTGCATGTTAACTCGTGAGTGAACACATCAACCTGCTGTCCTGACCGTCCTTGGGCAAGTGACAGCCCCTATCCCCACCCCTGTCAACTTCTTGGTTTCTATTTTTGAAAAAACAAGAAGGGGCTGGGCGCGGTGGCTCAAGCCTGTAATCCCAGCACTTTGGGAGGCCGAGACGGGCGGATCACGAGGTCAGGAGATCGAGACCATCCTGGCTAACACGGTGAAACCTCGTCTCTACTAAAAAATACAAAAAACTAGCCGGGTGAGGTGGCGGGCGCCTGTAGTCCCAGCTACTCGGGAGGCTGAGGCAGGAGAATGGCTTAAACCCGGGAGGCGGAGCTTGCAGTGAGCTGAGATTCGGCCACTGCACTCCAGCCTGGGCGACAGAGCGAGACTCTGTCTCAAAAAAAAAAAAAAAAAAAAAAAAGAAAAAACAAGAAGGTTGGACAAACCTGCAAATTCCCTTTTAGCCACAATCTTTCACTGTGTAGTGGGGTGAGTGTATCTCAGCTCACTTCTCAGAAAAGTGGTTGACATTCATAAGGAAAGGATTCCATGCTGGGCGCGGTGGCTCTCGCCTGTAATCCCAGTACTTTGGGAGGCCGAGGCGGGTGGATCATGAGGTCAGGAGATCGAGACCATCCTGGCTAACACGGTGAAACCCCGTCTCTACTAAAAATGCAAAAAATTAGCCAGGCTTGACGGTGGGCGCCTGTAGTCCCAGCTATTCGGGAGGCTGAGGCAGGAGAATGGCGTGAACCGGGAGGCGGAGCTTGCAGTGAGCCGAGATCGCACCACTGCACTCCAGCCTGGGCGACTGAGCGAGACTCCATCTCAAAAAAAAAAAAAAAAAAAAAGGAAAGGATTCCTGACAAAAGTGACAGGAATTTGAACCTCATTTCCTGGGAATTGACGCCCTTATGATTTGTGATTTGGACATGGAGGAGTTCATGCCTGAGGATGAAAAGAATGGATTTTTTTTTTCCCAGACAAGAATCACAGAATGAGCCAGGTGCAGTGTCTCATGGCCAGGCGTGGTGGCTCATGCCTGTAATCCCAGCATTTTGGGAGGCCAAGGTGGGTGGATCACAAGGTCAGGAATTTGCAACCAGCCTGACCAACATGGGGAAACCCCATCTCTACTAGGGGCCGGGCGTGGTGGTGCACACCTGTAATCCAGGCTATTCAGGAGGCTGAGGCAGGAGAATTGCCTGAACCCAGGAGGCGGAGGTTGCAGATCATGCCACTGCTCTCCAGCCTGGGCAACAAAGCCAGACTCTGTCTCAAAAAAATAAAAAAAGAATCATAGAATGGGCCAGTAGGTGCAGTGACTCATGCCTGTAATCCCAGCACTTTGGGAAGTCAAAGTGGGAAGACTGCTTGAACCCAGGAGTTCAACACCAGCCTCAGCAACATAGCAAGTCTTTCTTAAAAAAAAAAAAAAAAAATTAGTTGGGTGTGGTGGCACATATCTGTAGCCTCAGCTACTTGGGAGACTGAGGCAGGAAAATCACTTGCGCCTGAGAGGTCTAGACTGCAGTGAGCTGTGATGGACTCCAGCCTGGACAACACATCAAGACCCTGTCTCCAAAAAAAGAAAAAAGAAAGGGGGTCATAGAATCTTATTCTCGTTAGCAATACCACAAAGATTTTCTAGACCGTTCAGTATAGTAGCCACTAGCCTCATGTGGCTGTATAAAAGTAAATAAAATGAAATAAAATTTAAAAGCCACTTCCTCAGTCACTGTAGCACATTTAAGTGCTCAACAGTCACATGTAGCTAGTGGCTACCATATTGTTTGATGACTGAGAGAAACATGCTCACCCATCTAAACCCAAAGAATGGAACTAGAGGCACTAGGAACAGCAAAAGTGAGACTTTTAACGACAGTCTTGCAAGATTGGGTGTCTGATAGGCAGGCACAACCAGGACAGTTACAACAAGCAATTTATCCTCTAGTACGCAAGTCCCTCCCCGCAATCCTCATAGGCTGAGTACTATTGGGTCACAATCTTCCCCAGCATCACCCACTGGTTGTTGGGCTGGGGCTTTAGGTGTTTTCTTTAGGATTGCCCCGCTGCATTTTGTTGCAGCCCATAATGCATTGCAGCCATCTTGGGGGTTCTTTAACTATTTGACTAATGATCCAGGTACGATCAGGCAAGCTGATAAAGTTAGCTATCTTTCAAGCTAAACTAAACTCTTTGGTTCGGGTGAGGGCAGCTAAGGGGCCCCAATCAGCAGATGCCAGCTATTAAGGTAGGGGCTTAGTGGATCTTGTTCTCCTGTGGTTTGTGTACCCAAGCCTATTTGAGGCAATTTATTTTAAAAATGGACCAGGATATATGTAATTTTGGACAATGATGCAGATATAGAACATTTCCATCTTCTCACAGAAACTTCTATCAGGACTGCGCTGTTCCAGACCAACGTTTTGCAAACGAGGAAACTGAAGCTAAAGAGGAAACATGACCTGGCCAAGCTTTTTTTTTTTGAAATGGAGTTTCGCTCTTGTCACCCAGACTGGAGTGCAATGGTGTGGTCTCAGCTCACTGCAACTTCCGCCTCCTGGGTTCAAGCGATTCTCCTGCCTCAGCCTCCCAAGTAGCTGGGATTACAGGCAATCACCACCAGGCCCGGATAATCTTTGTATTTTTAGTAGAGACGGGGTTTCATCATGTTGGCCAGGCTGGTCTTGAACTCCTGAACTCAGGCGATCCACCCGCTTAGGCCTCCCAAAGTGCTGGGATTACAGGCATGAGCCACCGAGCCTGATCATAGCTCACTGCAACCTGAAACTCCTAGGCTTAAGTGATCCTCCCATCTCAACCTCCCTAGTAGCTGGGACCATAGGCCACACCACCACGCCCAGCTAATTATTTTATTTTTTGTAGAGATGGGGTCTCAGTGTGTTGCCCAGGCAGGTCTGGAACTCCTGGGCTCAAGCAATCCTCCCACCTCAGCCTCTCAAAGTGCTTGGATTATAGGCGTCAGCCACCGCGCCCAGCCTCCCCAAGCATCTTAATGACAGATCTAGGCCTAAAACCCTGGACCTTACTCCAAGGCCTGACATATCGCCCTCGTCCTTGCTGCCGCCTTCCTCTCTGGCTCCCCCACCTCTGAGCCCCTTGTGGGCGCACAGCACGTTGGCCCAGGCGGGGCAGGGCTGGTCTGAGGGGATGTTTTTGACGGAACGGAGCTCCAGATGCTGCACATTCCTGATCGGGTCAGGCCTACCCTGCGGCACTCGGGGAATTAGCTCCTGTGAAGAGCCCTAGATCTTCTTTCTAGAGCTGCCCTCTTCCTGGCCAGCCCAAGGGGAGTGGGCGTTCAGGAGAGCTCTCCCATCGCCTTGGGTGAGGCTGAAAGGCTGAGTGGATCCCCTGTTGGAGAAGTACTTCTGGTCAAGGAGGGGTTGGAGACGGGCAGCAAATTGCACCCCTGCTATCTTCCAAGGTCTCCAAATCCAGCACGAGGGGCATCTGGGAACACGGTTTCTGCCGGCCCCACCTTGGGGCCGCATTTGGCGGGAACTGGATCTGCCTTCACCTGCAGCCCTGTGGGGAGCGTGACGGAAGGAGCCGGGAGAGGGGCATCCTGGTGCGGGGGTTGTGGGGGTGAGAGGCCAGGGGAGGGGGCTCCGGGAGCGCCCTGACCTCGCGGGCTGTTGGAAGGCGGAGGGTATGGGGGTTGGGGGAGAAGAGGGGAGCCTGGCAGCCAATCGGAGGGAGGATCTCGTTTCAAAAGGGTTAACCCACAGCCAATGGGAGCTTGGGGGAGCGGATCCTGCTCACTCCATTCAAGAATCCCAAGTATTCAAGATGGACGGCAGGGAGTGTGGAAGGAGAAAGGGGGTGAGGGGGGAAGAGCGAGATCGGCAGAGTAAAGGGGCTCCGCGGCCCACCGGCCTCGCAACCTCGGTCCTGGCCGGCGGATGGCGGGGCGGCCGCTGGGGATCCGAGCCCGGCCCGGGAGAGGGGCTGGCGGGGTGCGAGAGGGCGTGAGCGAGGGGGAGCGAGGCCAGGGAGGGGAGCCAAGAGGGAGGGAAGGGCAGAGAAAGAGCCCGGGAAGAAGGAGGTGGCAGGCAGAGGATCCTAACGAAGAGCAATGTGTAGGTATCGAGAGCTTCCCGAAGGGTAACGACACCGATTCTCGGTTTTATTCTCTCTTAGGGAAGGGAGGGGGGCGGTCTGGGCTCTTTCTCTCGTCTTCCTTTTTCCCTCCTCATTCTCCACTCGTGGGCATCTTTTCTATTTTTTCCTTTCGAAACACTGTAACTGGGAAGTACCAGGCGTGTCTTTCTGATGTGGCCTCACTGTCATTTTCCAGTGGGGGGCGTGGTGGGGAAGGCATGGGGGGCTCCGCTGGGCACGGCCAAGCTGGGCCATCTGTCTCCACCTGGGCTGTGTGCGAGGGCGTGGAGTGTTCCGAGGGAGCCGGGGGCCGAAGGGCTGGAGCTGGGCAGGGAGTTCTGCACCTCCAGAAGTTGTAGGGTGAGCCAGGGGCGGTGTGGGGGTGTGAGACTGGCTTTCGAGCTGATAGTTGTGCAGTGTTGAGGGGTGCATGGATGTGTGTGTGGGGGGCGTGTGCTCACACTCCAGTTCTTGTTGTTTGGGTGTGTAGTGAGGGCTGAGTTGTGCAAGTATGGCTCAGAGTTTGTGTGTGTGTGTGTGTGTGTGGTGTGTACGCGCGCCTGTGTGGTCCAGCCTCGAGGTGTGTGTGTTGGGGGGGGCACAGCTGGGTGTTGAAGGAGAGCGCCCCTCACCCCCCACTTCCCAGCTGCCTCTCTCATCCCATTCACAGAACATGGCTTTCAGGACCCTCCTGGTCTCCTCCTCCCGTCGCCATGGCTGCGAGGAGGGGGTGGGAGGAGACAGTTGGGGCCAGCCCCCTGCCCCTGCTGCTCCAGCTAACCCCCCACCTGCCCTTTCTCTCCTTTCCGCAGGCTGGGCCCCATCCCCTGCTGCTCTGGGGGCAGGGGCCGGAAGATGGTGGCCAATGAGGAGGGGGAGAGGAGAGAACTTGAGCCGGGGCTTCCCCTCCCCCATTTCCTCCTCGGTCTCTACACTCGCTTCTGGAAGGAGCTGGGGGCTGGCTCCTGGGCCCAAGGTGGGGGAGGGGTCCTGCTGGCTGGTGAGTCGCTGGGCCTGCTCCTCAGGAATGAGTTGGGTGTATGAGAGCTGAGGGGCTCTTGGCCCTTTCTCCCTGCACTCCCTAAGGAGCGACCTGGAAAATTCTTGGGGAAGACTCTTCCCCCGGCCTCCCTGAAGCTTGCTCTGCAGCCTTATCTTTGTCCCTCTGCCGCCTGTTGGTGTGATCCAGTTCCCAGCTGGGACTGGTTTGCCCAACCCCGGAGCAGAGAGGCCTGGTGACTGACCCTCGAGGGGTCTTGGATTCCGCCCATTAAAACTGTGCAAACTGTGGGGCAGGGCCCCATGTTTGCAGATTACGGGAACAAACTCTGCCTGGGAGGGCGGGAGGGAACTTCTCCTGCTTCCTGAGGGGGTGGGACGAAGCTAGAGGGGAAGCCCAGAGGAAGAGCTTCCAACTGGAATTCTGTCCTCTGTTCCTTATGGGGGCTGTGGAGTAGTGTAGAAGGCATCTCCCAGAGGCCACACCGTTGCCTGGGAGGCCTTTTGTTGATCAGGGCACTGGAGGAATCACCCTCCAGCCTCTGTTTCTTTGGGCTGCACAAAGTTCACCAGGTCAGAACTGGAGCTGGGCTCCGGGGCTGTGGCCCTAGCTGGAATGTGCCACAATAGAGCCTGCCTGGGTCTGAGCTTCCAGATATCCAGGTGTCCTTCTGGCTTTGGGTGTTAATCCTCCCGGGACTGTTTGTCCTGGATTGAAGCCCGCTTAGGGGCGGATAGGATGGGGAAGTGCTAGGATGAGCTTGAAGACTCCCCAACCAAGGGTCCCTGGATAAAACAGGAAATAACTCAGATTTGAATCCCACTGCTAGTGAAACCCTATCCCTAACTCTCAGTAACTATGAGGGAATCACCCTCACCATTTTAATGCTGAAGCTGCAAGGTGCTGTCAGGACCTCCAAAAGGAGATGCAGGGGTGGGGCTTCACCGGCAGCTTTTACCTCCTGCCTGGAAGCTTCTCTCAACTATGTGGGGAGCTGTGACTACAGGCTCCCACCTCTCTGGTCCTGGAAGGTCATCTGAGAGTGTTGCCTTGAGGCCTAGAGCTCCCGTTTATCTAAATTGAAAAGGAGATGGAGGCCGGGCGCGGTGGCTCAAGCCTGTAATCCCAGCACTTTGGGAGGCCGAGACGGGCGGATCACGAGGTCAGGAGATCGAGACCATCCTGGCTAACACGGTGAAACCCCGTCTCTACTAAAAAATACAAAAAACTAGCCGGGCGAGGTGGCGGGCGCCTGTAGTCCCAGCTACTCGGGAGGCTGAGGCAGGAGAATGGCGTGAACCCGGGAGGCGGAGCTTGCAGTGAGCTGAGATCCAGCCACTGTACTCCAGCCTGGGTGACAGAGCGAGACTCCGTCTCAAAAAAAAAAACAAAAAAACGAAAAGGAGATGGAAACTTAGATAAGAGTAGAAGGTTCTGTAGTCTTGAGCAGCAAGCTCCTCTCTAGGAGGGAAGCTGGCAGAAATGCAAATCCAGATGAACACAGCCTCATGCGAGTGACCTCCAGACTTTGGGGATTGCTAATAACCATTTTCTTTGAGGACTGAGCATCAGGCCCAAAGTATCCCTGCAGCTGCTTGAGTGGGTCCTAACCTCCCATCCCAAAACCTCCAAGAAAAAGGTGGTCTCTGTGCTGGGGGCAGGAGGGGCGCGGTGAGGAAGAAGGTGAAAGGAAGAGTGGTGAAAAAATAGAATTAACACTAAGAATGGAATAAAAGGGGAAAAAGCTGTATTGAAGCAAAGCAGGGGCAGAGGGAGCCTGTGAGCTGAGTGGGCCGGGGACTGGGAGAAGGAGTGAGGAGGCAGGGCCGGCATGCCTCTGCTGCTGGCCAGAGCTCTTTTCACATTGTGCTACTGTCTGCACCTGTCACTAGCAGTGCAATGTTAAAAGGGCATTGGCCGTGTAGTGCTACCCAGCGCTGGCTGCCTCCTCAGCATTGCAATTTCCTCTCCCATCTGGGCACCAGTCAGCTACCCTGGTGGGAATCTGGGAAACCTCACTTGGTAGTTATACTAATAGCTCACATTTATGGAGCTACTTCTGTGTGCATTGCTTGTGATAGACACTGCCTCTGTTACTGTAAACCCTAATAACTTCTTGGGAGGTAACAGCCCCATTTTATGGACGAAAAAACTGAGGGTCGGAAAGGTTTAAACAGTTTGGCTAAGACTGTGTAGCTCTTAGGTTGCAAAGCCTAGATACAACCCTGTTTTAAGTCTTGACAGCTCACTCATCTTTTTGTAGACCCATCTGGAGAGATCTGAGTAGGTTCTTTAAATTGGGAGATGTCCTGAGCTGAGGGATGGAAGGTTTTGATGCCATCTGCTGGTTGTATGAGGGTATCATCCAAAGCCTCAAGCCTTAAAGGACCACAAGTGGTGGCACCTCCTAGGCTAAGAAGGATAAGCGTTCCCGGGCCGGGCGCGGTGGCTCAAGCCTGTAATCCCAGCACTTTGGGAGGCCGAGACGGGTGGATCACAAGGTCAGGAGATCGAGACCATCCTGGCTAACACAGTGAAACCCCGTCTCGGCCGGGCGCGGTGGCTCAAGCCTGTAATCCCAGCACTTTGGGAGGCCGAGACGGGCGGATCACGAGGTCAGGAGATCGAGACCATCCTGGCTAATACGGTGAAACCCCGTCTCTACTAAAAAATACAAAAAACTAGCCGGGCGACGAGGCGGGCGCCTGTAGTCCCAGCTACTCGGGAGGCTGAGACAGGAGAATGGCGTGAACCCGGGAGGCGGAGCTTGCAGTGAGCTGAGAGCCGGCCACTGCACTCCAGCCTGGGCGGCAGAGCAAGACTCCGTCTCAAAAAAAAAAAAAAAAAAGAAACCCCGTCTCTACTAAAAAATACAAAAAACTAGCCGGGCGAGGTGGCGGGCGCCTGTAGTCCCAGCTACCCAGGAGGCTGAGGCAGGAGAATGGCGTGAACCGGGAGGCGGAGCTTGCAGTGAGCTGAGATTCGGCCATTGCACTCCAGCCTGGGCAACAGAGCGAGACTCCGTCTCAAAAAAAAAAAAAAAAAAAGAAGGATAAGCGTTCCCAGACTCAGCCTGGAATGGAGAGTGAGTGGGAAAAGATTAGGAGAATCACTATTAGGTACAGAGTAGGCCTATTTGAGAAAAAAGGAATGCACCAGAAAGGAAAAGGGGTTAACTCAAAAGGATTGCTCCCCAAGGAAAAGGACCTGTGTGCTCCTGGCATCCCATACCTGCAGCTGCTTCCTAAATCCACTTGCCTTTCTCTACACCACTCTCTTTTGGTCACCAGGTGTTTGATGATAATGCTGCTTGAGGGCACACCTGTCTGGGTACCCAAGATTTGGACAGCATTGCCTGTGACTTAATTTTAGAGATTAATAAAATCCCTTGAATCAACAGAACAATTCTTCCAGGACCAATTACAAGGAAATTGAGGCCGGGTGCGGTGGCTGATGCCTGTAATCCCAGCACTTTGGGAGGCCGAGGCAGGCCAATCACCTGAGGTCAGGTGTTCAAGACCAGCCTGGCCAACATGGTGAAACCCTGTATCTACTAAAAACACAAAAATTAGCCAGGCTTGGTGATGCACGCCTGTACTCTCAGCTACTCGGATGGCTGAGGCAGGAGAATGAATCTGGGAGGCGGAGGTTGCAGTGAGCTGAGATTGCGCCACTGCACTCCAGCCTGGGCAACAGAGCAAGACTCCATCTCAAAAAAAAAAAAAGACAGAAAGAAATTTGAGAGCAACGACTCTGCCATTTACTTCTCTGTCTCCCACAGCGCCTAGTAGGCTTAATTAGAACATGCTAAAATAAATTGAATGAGAGGAATATTTGGGGAGCGTCTTGAAGAAGGCAGCTAGTTTGTGCCTGGTTTTCAAGAGCAGAGGTTGGGACTTGAGAAATCTTTCTAAACTTTGGTGCAAGAAGTGGGTCCAAGAGGGATAGGGTTTTGAGGACCTCTGCTGAATCCCAAGAGGGGTCTTGGCATCACTAGGCACGCAGAAACCGAAAGATGGGTCAGGCTACCCGAAGGCCTTAGTTGGGGGATGTTGGACATTTCTCCACGGCTTGCCTTTTTCACTTCCCCTTTTACTTACGCGCCTTCCAGTTCTAGTCCTCCTTTCTCCTGCCCAGACAGCCTCTCCATTTTCTGTTCTTTTGTTTTTTTTTAAGCCAGAATCTCGCTGTGTCGCCCAGGCTGGAGTGCAGTGGCGTGATCTCGGCCCACTGCACCCTCTGCCTCATGGGTTCAAGTGATTCTCCTGCCTCAGCCTCCTGAGTAGCTGGGATTACAGGTATGCGCCACCACGCCTGGCTAATTTTTGTTGCCCAAGCTGGTCTCAAACTCTTGGCCTCAAGTGATTGCCCACCTCAGCCTCCCAAAGTGCTGGGATTATGGGTGTGAGCCACTGTGCCCTTCCATATGTTCCTTACTTTCTCCAGTCTATTAAAACTTCTATTTGAGCCTCTTGTCTGGGCACAAATAGCCATTTGATACTGCCACTCCACTTTAAAAAAACAATAGTTTTTCCATATTTCCCTAATACCATTGGGATAAAATCTAGATTCCCTAAGTAGTTTATGGTTCCTGCTTGTCTTTCATCTCATCTTTCACCCACTTGCTGCCTATACTCCAGCCACAGGAAATGTTTTTTAAGGAGACAAAGTTTTGCTCTGTACCCCAGGCTGGAGTGCAGTGGCGTGATCATGGCTCACTGCAGCCTCGGCCTCCTGGGCTCAAGTGATCCTCCTGCTCAGCCTCCTGAGTAGTCGAGACTACAGGTGGCGAGTATGGCTCTTTTTATTGAGACAAGATCTTGCTACATTGCCCAGTCTAAACTCAAACTTCGACCTCAAGCAAGCCTCCAGCCTTGGCTTCCTAAAGTGCTGGAATTAACCCATGAGCCACTGCTTTCAGCCCACAAGAGACTTTTATTTCCTTCAACTAACTAAACATAAGTTACCCGACACATATAGTTCCCTCTGTCTGAAATACTTCCATCACTTTTGCCTTTGCCACCTAACTTCTTATCTTTCAAATGCCATCGTAGTCATCACTTTTGTGAAGCCTTCCTTGACTCCTTAAATCTAGGCTGAGTTCCTTTCGTATGAGCGCCCAAGCTTCCTCTGCGTCCCTGCTTAGAGCCCTTATTATCCTCTTCTACAGGGATTGCCTGGTTATTGCATCTCCTACTGGACAGAAAGCTCCAGGAAGTCAGGCCACAGCTGCCTTATCTTCACCATGTGCTTAACATCCAGGGCTTAACACAATGCCTGGCAAGCAATAGGTGCTTTATAAATATTTGGAGTATTAATGAATGAATCTGGAAAGAATATTATAGCTTACCAAAAAGTGATCTTTATGATGTATATGGTCTCCCCTGTAACTGGTGGGCACCCAACAACAGTAGGGATTTCATATCACTGCCAGTAAAATGCCCCTTGGGCTACATGGTGGCATTGACGTTGCGATTTTGAGCTTTTCTTTTTGAGACGGAGTCTCACCCTGTTGCCAGGCTGGAGTGCAACAGCATGATCTTGGCTCACTGCAACCTCTACCTCCTGGGTTCAAGCGATTCTCCTGCCTCAGCCTCCCGAGTAGCTGGGATTACAGGCATGTGCCATCAGGCCTGACTAATTTTGGAATTTTTAGTAGAAACAGGGTTTCACCATGTTGGTCAGGCTGATCTCAAACTCCTGACATCAGGTGATCCACCAGCCCTGGCTTCTCAAAGTGCTGGAATTGCAGGCGTGAGCCATCGCGCCCGGCCTAATTTTTGAGCTGTTTTGTTTCACTTCCCATCAACTGCCAGGGCAGCACTTTGGCTGATTGATTTTCCTTTTAGCCTTAAGTGTGCCCATGAACTGACCAGAACATTACAGAACCGGGCTGAAAAGCCATGGGACTCAAGTAAATCCTTATTCTGAGATGAGCCTCTTTCAGTTGCCCAATCCTGATCTAGGCAAAAATGGACTTACTGTCAGGGGTGCCAGCAGACAGAAGCGGTTTTGGATGCTCTCGATGGAATAGCTCACAAAACCCACCCCTCTTATTAGGCAAAACCTCACCTGAAGTTTATCCTCTGGTAAAAGCTCAAGCAGTAGTCTTGCCATGGATACGGCAACTGCTGCCCCCTAGTGGTCCAAAGGGACAGGCCCTGGTGGGTGAGTAGGGGGTTGTGTGTGACGGGGACAGTTATGGGTACATGCACGGGGAAAGAAAGTCAGAGGACAGGTTGCCTCAAGTTGCTTTTTCCCTTTTTATTAAAAATAGACCCAAGCACTTTATGTATCATACAAAAGTTTCATTCGCTGGTGGCAGCCACGGGAAAGACGACCCGTAGCACTGATTTTCCACCTCCCCTCCAGGGGACTGGGTCCCAGGAGCAGTGACTGGGCCTCAGAGAAAGCCCATAAAGACTGCTTGTTCTGGAAGCAGCCGACTGGGGGTGGGGGCTGTTCCGCGTGCAGCTGTCCCTACCCCACCCAACGGCAAAAGTTAGATATTCGAAAGTGCCTCTTCAGTGCCAAGATAAACTAACAAATGGAGTGAAATGGAAACCCCTTTGATTCTTTTACTATTTCCCAGGGCCTGGGATTTGAGTTTTCCCTGCACGTGAGTCCTTTTCCCTACAAATAGGGGTGGGAAACTTCATCCTCAGAGACTCTGGTCTGTTCTGCTGCCTGAGACCAGAATTTCACTCCAACCCAAGCCTTTTCTCATTTGCTATTCTGTGGTCCACCATCTACGAGCCCCGTGACCCAAGATTTGTCCTCTGTTCACTCAAAAAGAGGTGGAGCAAAAACGGATTCCTCCCACAATCCTCTCTGCCTGAGTCTACGCCCTGCCATCGCCTCAACTTTCAGGAACTTGAGAACAGAAGGACCCACAACCATCCCTTTCCCCCAGTTCTGTCTCTCCCTGACTGCTGCCCACTCCTGAGCCTTAACACCCCTGGGGTACCCCCAGACCCCTGTTCCAAAGGGTGCCTGGTAGTGGATATGGTGGAGGTAGGGGAGGGTTGGTTGGAGCCAGGTTTCCCCCAGGGGTGGGGCAGTACTCATGCTGGTATAGACTGCTTGGCAGGGCCATGGGGAGGGAGGGGCATGCGGAGGAAGGGCACAGCCTGCCTGAGCCCCTCAGTCCCAGCCGTTGTCTTTCACCATGTGTGACATTTCAATGATGTATTTCCCTTCCTTGTACTTCTGGCTCGTCTCAAAAGCTTGTTCCTGGTGAAGGAGAAAGCAGTGATTGTAGGACAAAGCAGTTTCCTTCCAGGCCCCACTACCACCTGTATGGCCCCCACCCCAAGGCTCATCCACCTAGCCCAACCCAGCAACTAGTTCTTTCTTTCCTCTTTGGACCATGCAAGGACCTGATGTGGTCACTGGGGCTTGAAGGGCCGTGGGGACTTCCACTTTAGAGGGTGACCCTCTTCCTCAGGTACTTACATATTTCCAGCCCAGTGTGGTTTTGCAGCTCTCACAGAAAATGTCAGCTACCGAGTGGAGCCCCGTGAGCAAGAGGCGCTGTTCAGCTGGCCCGCAACCCACGTTGACCCTGTCTCAGGAAACAGGAAGGACCCAGCACCCAGTGGGATTGCACTGTCAGTCCAGTCCCCAGACAGCCCAAGGGAACTTACAACTGGAGAGAACTGGACAGCCCCTGCCTTTGATAATCCACCCCTCTAAGTCTAGAGCCTGGGCCTTCTTTTTCCAGTGTTATGATTTCAATTCTCCCCGGGCTCCCCATGTGAGAACTTCAGACTGAGAACCCCTTTGCAAAAGGGGAGGCAAAGACTGAAGGCACAAGATCACCTGATGGATTCCCCCCTTTCTCCACAGAGGAAAATTATTCACTCACACATAAGCACAAGCACACGCACAAGGAAAGAGGTAGACTCACACGGAGTTAAACAGGTAGGCTCGGCCATGGCTCCCTTGGAAGGACTGTGGAGACATAGGACAGACAGTGACTACCAAGCAGCCCTCAGCCCCACTGCCTGAATCCCCGCAGGGGTGTGTGGGAGAGAGGAAGAGCTTCGCTGCCTCACCCCTGGGTGATGTTCAGGCTAACCTGGTGCTCGAGAAGAGGGGAAGGATAGGTCCCCGCTTCGTGTACCTTGGAAATAAGCTCATCGTGTTTGGCCAGGTGTGCACGGCAGTGGACACAGCTGTAAGTGCGGTGGCAGCGGGGCAGGTAGCTGCGGAAAGTCTTGGTGGGGAGGCAGGCAGGGCCTGGACCGGGGTCACAGCTGGGCATGACGGGCTGGAGGACAATGCCCTGGCGGGCTGGAGGGGCTGGCGCCGTGCAGCCCCCGCAGAGACGGTCGCAGGTGAAGCAGCGGAGCAGGTTGGCTAGAGCCGTGTTTCAGGGCAGGAGGAGTGTTGGGGGGCTGCCCGGTGAGGGCCCCCCCAGACGAGAATCAGATAGAAACAGAAGTCACCTGGGAAGAGGGGAAAGGACATCAGAGGAGCTGTGATCTCAGGAGGGCCCGTCCTGAGGGAATGGAGGAAAAGGGGCTCAGCTCACCCACACCTCTACTTCTCCCATCACCATTGACCCCCCCCCCGGCATCCAGTTGCACTGTCGCCCTGTCCCCTGGATCCCCATCCTGCTCTGGCAAACCTGGCAGCCGATCCAGGCTTCTGGCGCCAAAGCCAGGGAGTCGGTGTTTCTCCCTCCTGGGACAGAAGCAGCCTCCACCATTTTCCACAGAGAGAAGCCCACGGGCACAGACGCTGCCATGGGAGCAACGTCATCTGCAAGTGCCCTCTCCTTGGTTTTCAGTTCTTCGTGAGGCTCTGCAGCGCACAGGCATTGGTAGGCACCGTGTCTCAGGGGATCAGAGTCTTTTAAGAGTTGGGGATGCCTGAAGGTCTTTCTTTTACATGGCCTTTGTTTGCAATACAATTGATCCTTTATACATTTTGGCAGGGGAGGTGTAAGGTGAGGGGAGGGGGAGCATGCAGGCAGGTATACAAACCCTGATTCAGTTCTCTCCTGAGGTCAGGGCCCTGCGCTCTGGGACTCTTCACTAGAACTTTATAGTTGTTTCCAGCAGTACCAAAGCCCTCACATGTGGCCGCCCATTCCCGCACCTTGGTTCACTCATTCTGGCCCAGAATAAGCACCTGCCTGTCTTCCCAGCCTCTGGGCCCCTTGGTCTTTCTCTTTCCTATTCTTTACTAACTGTTGCTTTATCCCTTGGTTAAAGACTTAGGCAGAAAATACATTTTCTCCAGGCAATCTGACAGCTGGAGCCAATGGGAAATGGGTAGCGTGTCAGACGAGCCTGATTCCTGGGCTGGGCAGGGCTGTGTGGTAGGGTGAGAGCAACGGCCACAACGAACAGCAGAAGAGGGACTCTTATTTTTAACAGCTGTGCTTTGGGGCACAAGGCAAAAAATGTTTCTACCTTCTCCCAGGGGCAGGGACAAACAGCAGTGACTGTGGGTGACTGAAGATGAAGTAATTGCTGGGTTCTGATTAGGAATAGAGGTAGATTGCCTTCTGCCCACGCGCCAGCTTCCGAGTGGCTGAAGGTGCTGGAGGAGAGGATAAGAAGGGAGGTGGCCCCTGTGGGCTCCGATAAGCAGGTGAGCTGCTGCTTTCTGCTTCATAGAGCTTCCCAGCCCGCTGTGGGTGGTTAGCCTAAGTCTGGTTCAGAGATGACAGCTGGGCACTCTGGCAATGCTAGAGCACTAAGCAGAGGTGAGACAGTGTTGGCTGCGGTTAGCCAGGGCATACAGACTCTCCTCGTCCTGTCCTCCGCAGTGGCCACAAGCACCCAGCTGTTCCACACTCTGAAGGCCGCCAGGCAGTCTCTCCACAAAACCTCCATAGAGACTATCTTCAGTTTCAGGTCCTCTCCTCCTGGCTGGGCCCCAGGAAAACACCTTGGGCTGAGTTCAGGGTGACATTGGGCTCCGGCTGCAGGAAACGGGCCCTCCTTGCCAAGAGACCACCTTTCAGTCTCTGCTTCACAGGGCTGCCTTCAACTTTGCCTGCGAGTTCCCCTCTGACATGCACTACCTTGAAACACCTTCAAGGGGCATGGGGAACGGGGCAGCTTGGGTCCCCAATCTTGGGCTCCTTCTCCAGCCTCCAGCCGTCACACCTCCCTCCCTCTCCCCTAATTCCCAGTCAAGCCAAGGAGAGGCTGCAAGGAAGGCCAGAGAATCACAGAAAGGGGAGTAGGGATCATTTTTTCACCCATCTCGGATCACAGGGAGAAGCAAGTTGGGCAAATGACTGGAGAAAAAACAAAGGCAAGCCGAGTGCTGGGGAGAGATGTTCCCCTGAAGTGAGATGGGGCTGGACCGTGGGAGGAAGGGGAGAGGGAGGGCTGGGGGGGGGGCGGCAACTGACAGCTGACAACAGAGGCACCGAGGCAGAGGCTGGAGGAACCAGGTGCGAATCTCGTGCTTCTTAGGGGGGAAAGAAAGGGAGGGGGACACCTGCTCACAATGGATTTTCTCATCTGCTCTGGGGTTTTGGCACCCCCCAGGCTGGTATTCTCAGTATGGTATGGTCCAAATAATTAGCAGCACTGCCAGCTCCCAGGGCAGGCTTTGGGGGTCTGCACCAGCAGCAAAACAATAAACAGTAATGCCTGATGCTACAGCCAAAGTTGCCGGGAAATAAGTGCGGGAATCGTCAGAGCTTGGAGAGGGATGGAAGAACCGAGAGAGAGGAGAGGAGGCAGCAGGGAGGGGGAAGGGAGGACAAAGGGTGGATGAATAATGCTTTTGCAAAGGGGAGAAAGCAACACGCAGCAGGAGGGGGAAATTTGCAAAGAGAAAAAAAATTCATTTGGAGAAGGGCTGCCCCCTCACCTTGAGGTCTGCTCCAGAGATCTCCGTCTATCTCTCTCTCTCTCTCTCAATCTCTCAATCTCTCTGCTCACTCTTCTCTCTTCTCTTTCCGCTCCTTCAATTGGGAAGGGGATGGGGGTGGGTGGGGGGAGGGTAGTTGGGGACTCAAGACTGGGGCTGCAAAGCTGGCCAGCTGCTGGGGGGGCAGAGGTTGTCTCTCGTTCTGTACCTCGGTCTGTGGGTGAATGTGGCTGTGTGTTGTGGAACTGCATCATAACACTGTGAGTCATCCATCCCCCCCACCCCCCCTCACCTCCCACGTCAGAGCAGGGCTGGGAGACACAGGAGGCGGGTCGGAAGGAAGGGAGGGGGCAGGCATCAAAGGATGGGGCTAGAGGAGTGGGGGCCGAGGGACGGGGCGGCGATGGTGGGCAAGGGGAGAGGCAAGTTGTTAAGGAGGAAGGCAGTGTGGCCAAGGAGATAGGAAGAACCTGGGGGAAGGACAGGGCTGGGCAAGGATGCAGTGAGGGTGGCAGGGCTGGAGGAAAGGAGGTGGCAAGGCTGGTGAAGGAAGATATGGATGCAGAGTGAGGCAGCACACACACATTTAAGATGATACACTTTCCCATTTCACCTTGGACACCAGCCCTGAAGCAGGGAAAAGACAGATGTACTAATGTTGTGGATGGCAAACTGTGCCCCCAAACTTGTACCAAGCCTTAAAGCCTCAGTTTAATACTCCTGAAGGAGTTGTAGACCCAATATGACATTTTGCATGCAGAAACCTCTTAACAGCTACCTCCAAATTATGTGTGCTTCATGAATGGAGACACCTACATTATATGAAATTCTCTATTGGGCTGTAAACTTCCTGAGACAGGCCTTCTGGGAAATTTCTCTCTACATCCCAGGACCGCAATGCCTAGTACAGACCCGTGCATTTAGATGTTTCCAAAATAGCAGTTGTTTCCGCGGCATTATGTTCTGCTGGCCTAGAAGTCTTAGTTCCAGAGGGAGGAACGCTGCCACCAAGAGACACAACAATGATTCCATTAAACTGGAAGTTAAGATTGCCACCTGTCCACTTTGGGTTATTCTTACCTTTAAGTCAACTAGCTAAGAAGGGAGTTACAGTGTTGGCTGGGGTGACTGACCCAGACTATCAAGATGAAATCAGTCTACTGCTCCACAATGGAGGTAAGGAAGTATGCATGGAATACAGGAGATCCCATAGGGTGTCTCTTAATATTACCATGCCCTGTGATTAAGGTCAATGGAAAACTACAACAGCACAATCCAGGCAGGATTACAAATGGCCCAGACCCTTCAGGAATCAAGGTTTAGGTCACTCCACCAGGTTAGGAAAACATAATCTGCTGAGGTGCTAGCTGAAGGCAAACGGAATACAGAATGGGTAGTCAAAGAAAGTAGTCATCAATACGAGCTATGACCACGTGACCAGTTGCAGAAATGAGGACTGTAATTGTCATGAGTATTGCCTCCTCCTTTTGTTAGGAACATGTTTGTGCATATATACACTTGTACTAAGAAAATATCTTCATTTTATTTCCTTTCTTTTGCCTTTATCACGTGACATAAGACTTACTGACTTGATATCAGCATTTAAGTGTTGTTACCTCTATGTAATAGCACTTGGGTTGGGGATTGGTGTGTTTCCGGTTGTACGAAGGATAGCTGTATTATGTTAAGCGTAATTATGGCCTTATTATTGTCTTTATTTGAAGATGATGTATGATTTTAGGAGACGTGTATGGGTTCAAGTTGACAACGGGTGGACTTGTGATGGTTAATATTGTCAACTTGATTGGATTGAAAGATGCAAAGAGACCGGGCGCGGTGGCTCAAGCCTGTAATCCCAGCACTTTGGGAGGCCGAGACGGGTGGATCATGAGGTCAGGAGATCGAGACCATCCTGGCTAACATGGTGAAACCCCGTCTCTACTAAAAAATACAAAAAAAACTAGCCAGGCGAGGTGGCGGGCGCCTGTAGTCCCAGCTACTCGGGAGGCTGAGGCAGGAGAATGGCATAAACCCAGGAGGCGGAGCTTGCAGTGAGCTGAGATCCGGCCACTGCACTCCAGCCTGGGCGACAGAGCCAGACTCCGTCTCAAAAAAAAAAAAAAAGAAAGAAAGATGCAAAGAATTGTTCCTGGGTGTGTCTGTGAGGGTGTTGCCAAAGGTGATTAACATTTGAGTCAATGGCCTGGGAAAGGCAGACACATCCTCAATCTGGGTGGGCACCATCTAATCAACTGAGCCAGAATAAAAGCAGACAGAAGAACGTGGAAAGACCAGACTGGTTTAGCCTCTGAGCCTACATCTTTCTCCCATGCTGGACACTTCTTGCCCTCGAACATGGAACTCCAAGGTCTTCAACTTTGGGATTCGGACTGGCTTCCCTGCTCTTCAGCTTGCAGACAGCCTACTGTGGGACCGTACCTTGTGATCATGTGAGTCAATATTCCGTAATAACTCCGACTTATTTATACATCTATCCCATTAGTTCTGTCCCTCTAGAGAACCCTGATTAATAGAGTGGTTGAGTTGCATCTTCAGACATAAACCAAGTGTCTGGCTTTGGCTTCAAAGAGACTGAATTAGAATCTTAGCTGTGCCAATTACTCGGCAGGAGCCACTAGGCAAATTACTGATACTCTTTGTGCCTTAGTCTTACTCTTCTGCTAAATGAAGTTAATAATATTTACCTCATGGAGATGTAAACTAAAGTGATATAACATTTAAATGCCTGAAAAGTGCCGGGCGCGGTGGCTCAAGCCTGTAATCCCAGCACTTTGGGAGGCCGAGGCGGGCGGATCACGAGGTCAGGAGATCGAGACCATCCTGGCTAACACGGTGAAACCCCGTCTCTACTAAAAATACAAAAAATTAGCCGGGCGTGGTGGTGCGCGCCTGTAGTCCCAGCTACTCAGAGGCTGAGGCAGGAGAATGGCATGAACCTGGGAGGCAGAGCTTGCAGTGAGCTGAGATGGCACCACTTCCCTCCAGCCTGGGCGACAAAGCAAGACTCCGTCTCAAACAAAAACAAAAACAAAAACAAAAAACAACAGCATTCTCGCCAGGTACGGTAGTTCACGCCTGTAATCCCGGCACTTTGGGAGACTGAGGCAGGCGGATCACTAGGTTAGGAGATCGAGACCATCCTGGCCAACATGGTGAAACCCCTTCCCTAATAAAAATACAAAAATTAGCTGGACATGGCGGCACGTGCCTGTAATCCCAGCTACTCGAGAGCCTGAGGCAGGAGAACCGCTTGAACAGGAAGTCGGAGGTTGCAGTGAGTTGAGATCGCGCCACTGTGCTCCCGCCAGCCTGGTGACAGAGCGAGACTCTGTTTCAAAAACAAAACAAAACAAAAACAAAAACGAACAAACAAAAAACCCCAGCATTCTTGGCTGGGTGCGGTGGCTCACACCTTGTAATCCCAGCACTTTGGAAGGCCGAGGCAGGCGAATCACCTGAAGTCAGGAGTTCGAGACCATCCTGGCTAACACGGTGAAATCCCTGTCTCTACTAAAAATACAAAAAATTAGCCAGACGTTGTGGCGTGCACCTGTAATCCCAGCTACTTGCGAGGCTGAGGCAGAAGAATCACTTGAACCCAGGAAGTGGAGGTTGCAGTGAGCCAAGATGGGGCCACTGCACTCCAGCCTGGGCAACAAAGGGAGACTCCGTCTCAAAAAAAACAAAAATGAAACCAAAACAGCATCCTCAGTGTATGACCCCCAAAACCCAGGGAGGATTTATTACTAAATTCAAGAGACATGCCAAATTTTTGTCTTACGAAGAAATTACATGTTTTGTTGCTATTTTTCTAGCAGCTTCCAGTTAAATTTCATTTGACTCAGAATTCATTTCTCATGGGATGCTGTCCTGTGCATGTTACTAAAGTGTGTGAACACAGAACATATCCCCTAAGACAAAAACCCTGATTTCTAACAGAGGCTAGCATTTAGCAAATGAAGTACGACAAAGATAGGGATGTCTAGAAAGCAGTGCTTGTGGGTGGTTTGTTTTTCTTCTCACACGTAAAGAGGGGGGAAAAAGTTAAGGCAGGGAAATATGGGTAATGGGAGACATTGCTAGTTGAGCATGAAAATAAAAAGAAATTCTAAATATTTAATCAGGGAAGATTCTGGGGTTTAAAGTAAATTCTGAAAAGACAACGTGGGTGTCTTGAGGGATAGTACCCGAGATTTGGAATTGAGAGAAAAAGCTAGGTAAAGAAAGAAGAGAGAAGTGCTCTTGTTTGGGCAGCAGAAGAGAGGGGAAATAAAAGTAGAAAAAGAATTTGAAAAGCAATTGTTGAGGAGAACAATGAGAAGTGGGAAAAGGCAGATGGTTAGTTTTCAGGGCATGGATGGAAAGTTATTTTGTTTTGTTTTCTGAACAGGAAGCTCGCTCTGTTTCCCAGGCTGGAGTGCAATGGCGTGATTGCGAATCACTGCAACCTCCACCTCCTGGGTTCAAGTGATTCTCCCACCTCACCTTCCTGAGTAGCTGGGATTACAGGCATGCGCCACCATGCCTGGCTAATTTTTGTGTTTTTAGTAGAGACGGGATTTTGCCATATTGGTTATGCCGGTCTCAAACTCCTGACCTCAAGTGATCCACCCACCTCCCAAGGTGCTGGGATTACAGGCGTGAGCCACTGGGCCCAGCTCGGATTAAAAGTTTGGAAGCAGGCCCGGCACAGTGGTTCATGCCTGTAATCCCAGCACTTTGGGAGGCTGAGGTGGGCAGATCACCTTAGGTCAGGAGTTCAATACCATCGTGGCTAACATGACAAAACCCCTTCTCTACTAAAAGTACAAAAATTAGCTGGGCATGGTGGTGGATGCCTGTAATCTCAGCTACTTGGGAGGATGAGGCAGGAGAATTGCTTGAACCCATGAGGTGCAGGCTGCAGTGAGCCGAGATCATGCCACTTCACTCCAGCCTGGGCAACAAGAGCAAAATTATGTCTCAAAAAGAAGGAAAGAAAGAGAGAGAGAGAGAGAGAGAGAGAAAGGGAAGGAGGGAGGGAGAGAGAGAGAGAGAGGGAAAGGGAGGAAGGGAGAGAGAAAGAAAGTTTGGAAGCAAAAAGAAAATGATCAAGGATCTAGCCGGAGAGGAGAATAAGAACATATGATGACAGTATTGTTTGGGGGTGGGGTGGAGATGGCAGGAGTGCTTGGTGAAAGATTAAAACTGAGAAAAGAGCTGGGTGCTGTGGCTCATGCCTGTAATCCCAACACTTTGGGAGACTGACGTAGGTGGATCACCTGAGGTCAGGAGTTCGAGACCAGCCTGACCAACATGGTGAAACCCTGTCTCTACTAAAAATAGAAAAATTAGCCAGGTGCGGTGGTGGAAGCCTGTAATCCCAGCTACTTGGGAGGCTGAGGGGGGAGAACAGCTTGAATCCGGGAGATGGAGGTTACAGTCAGCTGAGATCGCACCACTGCAATCCAGTCTAGGAGATAGAGTAAGACTCCATCTCAAAATAACAACTAAAAAAAAAGTGAGAGAAGAGAGTGTAGTCAAGCACAGATGCTTTAAATGTTGTGTCCTGACTCTTTCTGTATTTTAGAAGCAAAATGGAGAGCAGTCTAAAGGAAGGGAGGGGTTTTTTCCCCTAAGTTCAGCTTGAGATGGTTATACAATCTCCAAATAAAAATGACTTTCAGGTAACTGGGAGAAACTGCCTCAAGGGAGACAGTAGAGGTGAAGAAACAGATCTGGGAGATAGATTGCATGGAAAAAGGAGAGGATAAGCCCACTCAGGGAGAAAATTTGCACATGGAAGACTGGAACTGAATTTTTAAAGAAGAGAAGATCGGGGACACCCAATAGTTAATTGAAAAACTAATGCATAGGCTGGGCACGGTGGCTCACGCCTGTATTCCCAGTACTTTGGGAGGCCAAGGCGGGCGGATCACTTGATGGTGAAAACCCCATCTCTAGTAAAAATACAAAAATTAGCTGGGCATGGTGACGCGTGCCTGTAATCCAAGCTACTTGGGAGGCTGAGGCAGGAGAATCACCTGAACCCAGGAGGCAGAGGTTGCAATGAACTGAAATCGTACAACTTCACTCTAGCCTGGGCAACAGAGCAAAACTCCATCTCAAAAAAAAAAAAAAAAAAAAAAGCTAAGGCATACATGTTGAATGAATGAAATAATTAAAGCAAACCATCAAAGAAAACTCAGAAGTGACAAGTGAGGATGGCACTGCTTGGGGAGTGCTGCTAAGTAGGACCAGCAGGAGAAAATCTTTCTGGCGAACCAACCAGAAAATCTTCCCAGTCTCCTCAATATGAATTAACTACGTGAGCAGGACTGAAAAAAGTACTCACATGTAAAGTGAAGATGACAATTACAGTACCTACTGCATAGGATTCTGGCGATGATTAAATGAATTTACACCCGGAAAGTCCATAGACCAGTATCTGGCATATAAAAATATATAAATATGTTTGTTTTTTTGAGACAGAGTCTTGCTCTGTTGCCTAGGCTGGTGTGCAGTGACTTGATCTCGGTTCACTGAAACCTCTGCCTCCCGGGTTCAAGCGATTCTCCTGCCTCAGCCTCCCCAGTAGCTGGGATTACAGGCGCCCGCCACCACACCTAGCTAATTTTTCTATTTTTAGTAGAGATGGGGTTTCACCATGTTGGTCAGACTGGTCTCGAGCTCCTGACCTCAGGTGATCCGCCCGTCTCGGCCTCCCAAAGTGCTGGGATTGCAAGCGTGAGCCACCGCGCCCGGCTTAAATGTTTACTATTATCATAACTGGACTCGGTTATGTTAATGTTTGGACAAATCCCTGCACCTATCTTAGTCTCCTCCCCCATCTGAAATTGGATATAATAAAGCTGACTTTACAGGGCGGCTGTGAAAGAAGATGCCTGAAAGGGATCTGAAAAATGTTAAGTATTGCACGAATGAATGGTATTATAGTCCCTTCCCCCCAGCCTATAATAAAAACGTAAAAGTTGACATCAGATTTTTCTGTATTACAGACATTGTACTTAGTACTTTACAGGCACATTCCTGCAATCGTCAAAACAACTTTAGGTTGGGCACTGTTATTATCCCCACTTTGCAGACAAAAAACGATGTCATGCTTGAGCCCAGGAGGTCGAGGCTGCAGTGAGCCATGTTCGTGGCACTGTACTCCAGCCTGGGCGAGAGAGCGAGACCCTGTCTCAAAAATTAAAAAAACAAAAACAAACAAACAAAAAAAGATCTCAGAGAAATGAAGCCTGTGATTTGCTCAAAGTCACACAGTGATGTAAGCAGTATAGCAAATAATATAAGATTCCAAGGCCCAAGTTAGTTAAAAGAGGATTACAGACGTGGTGGAACCTGTTGGCTGCGGGGCAAATGACTGACCTGTAACTGTCAGGGATTTATGGAGGGAAATGAGTGGCCAACAAAAATCCTCGTTTAGTGGGAGAGAGGTTGTTGGGTAATGACTGACTTGTAGCTGGAAGAAATCATCGGATTTTTATTCTTTTATTAAAGAAAAAAATTTTGAAATGCCTTCCATGTGCCAAGGACTGTGTCAGATGGGAGACAACAACTCGGTGCAACCTCTGTCGGGCTGTTTTCCTCCCTTTCCCTACCCCTAGGTTTCCCCCTGCCCAAACAGGATTTTGTGCTTCGTGGCTTGTCCAGGAAAGCAGGCCGTCGCGGGACCTAGACCTAGACAGTAAGTCCCCCTCTCTTCCGGGCATCCCTTCTCTTTCCTGGGCTGCAGGGGAGCAGGAAATCTGGGGCGAGATTCCCGCCGCGGACGCGCACTGCCGAAGCCAGGTCCCTCGACCTGTCGCTGCCCAGCACGGGGGCGCAACCGCCTCGCCTCCTCACTCCTCCCTCCGGCCTCACGAATAACGACGGCCGCCGCCCCTCCCACCCTTGGCGTCAAGTTCAAAACAATCCTTTGACTACAACTCCCAGAAGGCCGAGCGGCTTAGCGAGTGCACCCGCTCTCGACTGTTCCGGCAAACTACACGTCCCAAAGGGCAGCGCGCGACCGCATGTCCTTTCATAGCGCAAGTGCGGAACTGCGTTTGTTTCCGGCGTGGGTCTGGGCAAGAACAACTTGTAGTTTGGTTTAAGTTCTGCACTGGAGGACCTTCTGGGTTTAACTGTTGGGCTCCTGGCTGCGCAGGTGAGTTAAAAAAGAGCAGGAACGCAACTGTCGCCTCCTTGGGGTCCGGGGAGATTTTGGTGTCTGGGGATGTTGGGACAAATGCTGAACCTAGAGCTGCAGTCCAGGATCAGAAATAGTTCATATCGTTTCCTTGTCGTTTTCTAGTTTACGAAGTGCTTTTTTTTCCTCTCACAATTCCTATAAACACCAAGAACAGCACTGTATTTGAGGAAGTGTAAGTCCTTTCCAGTCGACAGCTTCAAAGGTTCAGAGAAGTTAAGTGATTGTCTAAAGACACTACTAGTAGTTACAGAACCGAGGCTTATGCTGTTTTCTGAGTTCAAACCAGGTATTCTTTGCTTTGCATCCGTATTGCAGACGCCCTTTCCTGTTGACTAAGATGATTGGGGTCTGGGCATCTGTTACCTTCTCAAGTCTGGAGTTTACCAATAGAGTGATGGAGGGTGATATAATTAAATCTTCTGTCCATCTGTAGGTATGGTTTTTCTCTGATGTCTTAGACATTAATTCACGCAATGTATTGAGGTGTCTACAGTCTGTCAAGCTCTATTCTAAGTAGTATACAGTAGCAAACAAAAATGCCCAAGTCTTACATTTTGGGGTGGGGAAGGCGGGGAAGACATAATATATAGTGAGACAGATGGTGATAAGAAATATGGAGAGAATTAAAGCAAGGTAAGGGGAAACATTGATTGTATGTTTTTGTTTTGTTTTGCTTTGAGACAGAGCCTTGCTCTGTCGCCCAGGCGGGAGTACAGTGGTGCGATCTCGCCTCACTGCAACCCTGCAACCTCTACCTCCCAGGTTCAAGTGATTCTCCTGACTCAGTCTCCTGAGTAGCTTGGACAACAGGCACTCACCACCATGCCTGGCTAATTTTTGTATTTTTTAGTAAAGGTGAGATTTCACCATGTTGGCCAAGCGGGTCTTGAACTCGTGACTTCAGGTGATCTGCCCGCCTTGGCCTCCCAAAGTGCTGGGATTACGGGCGTGAGCCACCAGGCCTGGCCAATTTTTGCATTTTTTGTGGAGATGGGGTTTCACCATGTTGCCCAGGCTGGTCTTGTACTCTTGAGCTCAGGGGATCTGCCCAACTCAGTGCCCCAAAGTGCTGGGATTACAGGCCTAAGCTACTGTGCCTGGCCCATTGGATGATTTCTTTTCTTTTCTTTTTTTTTGAGATGGAGTCTTGCTCTGTTGCCCAGGCTGGCATGCAGTGGTGCAATCTCGGCTCACTGCAACCTCTGCCACCTGGGTTCAAGTGATTCTCCTGCCTTGGCATCCCAAAGAGCTAGGATTACAGGCACCCACCACCATGCCTGGCTAATTTTTTTTTTTTTTTATGTTTAGTAGAGACGGGGTTCACCATGTTGGCCAGGCTAGTCTTGAACTCCCGACTTCAAGTGGTCCAGCCACCTCAGCTTCCCAAAGTGCTGGGATTACAGGCATGAGTCACCACGCCTGGCCCCATTGGATGTTTTTGTAACAGAGGACTGACTTACAATTAGGTCTGATATTTAATTTATGTTCTAGGTGCAGCAGCTACACAGAAGAGATGGGAGAAGAGGCTAATGATGACAAGAAGCCAACCACTAAATTTGAACTAGAGCGAGAAACAGAACTTCGCTTTGAGGTGGAGGCATCTCAGTCAGTTCAGTTGGAGTTGTTGACTGGCATGGCAGAGATCTTTGGCACAGAGCTGACCCGAAACAAGAAATTCACCTTTGATGCTGGTGCCAAGGTGGCTGTTTTCACTTGGCATGGCTGTTCTGTGCAACTGAGCGGCCGCACTGAGGTGGCTTATGTCTCCAAGGACACTCCTATGTTGCTTTACCTCAACACTCACACAGCCTTGGAACAGATGCGGAGGCAAGCGGAAAAGGAAGAAGAGCGAGGTCCCCGTGTGATGGTAGTGGGCCCCACTGATGTGGGCAAGTCTACAGTGTGTCGCCTTCTGCTCAACTATGCAGTGCGTTTGGGCCGCCGTCCCACTTATGTGGAGCTGGATGTGGGCCAGGGTTCTGTGTCCATCCCTGGTACCATGGGGGCCCTCTACATTGAGCGGCCTGCAGACGTGGAAGAGGGTTTCTCTATCCAGGCCCCTCTGGTGTATCATTTTGGTTCCACCACTCCTGGCACCAACATCAAGCTTTATAATAAGGTCAGAGCCAGAGAAAGGTGAAGTGGAGGGAAGGGTTGCTATCAGGGTAGGAAACTGGGGAAGTTTACTAGTTAACACTGCATTTTCTCAGCTGGTATTTCTGCTGCATTACTTAAGAAAAGGCAGTTCCAAATATAAGTCAGTCTCAGATTGTTAAACATTTCTGTGGATCTATTCTTAGTAATTTGTTAGATTTTTACTTATGGCATAAAACAGGAGGTAGAAGCAGCAACATAAAAATGAAATCCATGTTATGTTGTCAAAACTACAGCCATTAAAAGTGTCATTTTTTCAGGCTGGGTGCAGTGGTTCATGCCTGTAATCCCACAACCTGGGAAGCTGAGGCAGGTGGATCACCTGAGGTCAGGAGTTGGAGAGCAGCCTGGCCAACATGGTGAAACCTCGTCTCTACTGAAAATACAAAAATTAGCCGGGCGTGGTGGCCGATGCCTGTAATCCCAGCTGTTCGGGAGGCTGAGGCAGGAGAATCACTTGAACCCTGGAGGTGGAGGTTGCAGTGAGCTGAGATCGCACCACTGCACTCCAGCCTGGGCAAGAGAGTGAGACTCCATTTCAAAAAAAAAAAAGTCATTTTTCTTATATCTAAAAGCACTTATTCTAAAGGGGAACAAAGTAGCCATGGGTTTGTCTGGGTATTTTTGTTCTTACCTGGATCCTCTCTTTTGCAGATTACATCTCGTTTAGCAGATGTGTTCAACCAAAGGTGTGAGGTGAATCGAAGAGCATCTGTGAGTGGCTGTGTCATTAACACCTGTGGCTGGGTCAAGGGCTCTGGTTACCAGGCTCTGGTGCATGCAGCCTCAGCTTTTGAGGTGGATGTCGTTGTGGTTCTGGATCAAGAACGACTGTACAATGAACTGAAACGGGACCTCCCCCACTTTGTACGCACCGTGCTGCTCCCTAAATCTGGGGGTGTGGTGGAGCGCTCCAAGGACTTCCGGCGGGAATGTAGGGATGAGCGTATCCGTGAGTATTTTTATGGATTCCGAGGCTGTTTCTATCCCCATGCCTTCAATGTCAAATTTTCAGATGTGAAAATCTACAAAGTTGGGGCACCCACCATCCCAGACTCCTGTTTACCTTTGGGCATGTCTCAAGAGGATAATCAGCTCAAGCTAGTACCCGTCACTCCTGGGCGAGATATGGTGCACCACCTACTGAGTGTCAGCACTGCCGAGGGCACAGAGGAGAACCTGTCCGAGACGAGTGTAGCTGGCTTCATTGTGGTGACCAGTGTGGACCTGGAGCATCAGGTGTTTACTGTTCTGTCTCCAGCCCCCCGCCCACTGCCTAAGAACTTCCTTCTCATCATGGACATCCGGTTCATGGATCTGAAGTAGAGATCAGCAGGAAGCCTCGCTGCCTGGGACATAGAGATCTTCTGGCCACCCCTAGAGGCAGATGGGCTGAGATAAGAGACTCTGTTGGGGCCACTTGACCAGTAAACTGTGGACTAGTAGAAGTTCATATTCTACCTCTAAAAACAGGTAGTGGTAACCTGACTCTTCTAATCTTGAACCAAAAGGAAAACCATGAGACTCTAATTGGTTGCTTAGACTACCTAAGATGCCACTTTGAATTCTCTAAGACCCTGGAGAATTGCATTTCTTTCACTGTGCTACTTTGTGGTTTTTAAAAATCAATGCTTTATATTCCATATAGGGTTCTTACCCATTTATCTAGGATGAAAGTGTGAATTAGAGGGACTCTTTCCAATAAAGTTCAAACTTAAAAATCATTTTAATAAATATTTTTGCCATGTCATAGAAGTTGGTATAATTTATTTTTTTTCCTCTAAGTGTTATAGAAATATCATTGGAATGATTTATTGCTAAAATGCTTAGAGGAGGGGAAAACCAAGAAACCTACCTGTGAGCCAAGTGAGTTTTTTTTTTTTTTTTGTGACAGAGTCTCGCACTGTCACCCAGGCTGGAGTGCAGTGGCGTGATCTCAGCTCACAACCTCTGCCTCCCGGGTTCTAGCAATTCTCCTGTCTCAGCCTCCCAAGTAGCTGGGGTTACAGGTGCCTGCTACCACGCCCAGCTAATTTTTTGTATTTTTTTTAGTAGAGACAGGGTTTCACTATGTTGGCCAGGCTGGTCTTAAGCTCCTGACCTCATGATCTGCCCACCTTGGCCTCCCAAAGTGCTGGGATTACAGGTGTGAGACTCTGTGCTCCCTCTGTTGCCCAGGCTGGAGTGCAGTGGCGCAATGTCGGCTCACTGCAAGCTTCGCCTCCCGGGTTCACGCAATTCTGCCTCAGCCTCCTGAGTAGCTGGGACCACAAGTGCCCGCCACCGCGCCCGGCTAATTTTTTTGTTTTGTTTTGTATTTTTAGTAGAGAGGGGGTTTCACCATGTTAGCCAGGATGGTCTCGATCTCCTGACCTCGTGATCCACCCACCTCGACCCCCCAAAGTGCTGGGATTACAGGCGTGAGCCACCACGCCTGGCCCTGGCCGTGAGTTCTTATGATAGTTCCCCTTTCCTCTGTGCTTAGGTAAATAGATGGTAAATCTGCTGTCAGTGCTGGATTTACTGTGGGGAGTTAGAGGCTGGTGATAATCTTGGAATGAGATTTCATCATATCTAATCATTTTCCAGAGATAGCTCATTTTCCTTCCAATACAGCTATCCTTCTTGTCTATTTGATTGGAACTAGACCCTAAGTCAAAGTATAACTTGAGCTTTCAGGTGGTAAGAAGCTGGGAAAGCCCATTCTTTTCGATCTCTTGCAAATGATTGTTTGGTGTCCCTGGTTTGGACTTGGATTACTTATCTGATGCCATTCATCCATTCCTTCTTTCCATAAATGTTTGCTGAGGACTTACTGTTTGTCAGGAGCCACTCTAGATGGGGAACAAGATAGACAAAAGTTTTATGGAGCTTACATTATAGAATAAACACATTTAAAAAGGCAAGTGCTATGCAGAGACTTAAATTTGGGGGATATGAGACAGAGTGACTAGAGGCTACTTTTGACTGGGTGGTCAGGTAAGGCCCTTCCTGAGCATACATTTTGGACTAAGACTCAAATGGCTGTGTGAAGTCTGGGGCAAAACCTTCCTGGTGAAAAAAACCTGCAAAACCCGAATAAAGGAACAAGCTTGGTGAGCTTGGTGAAGAGAAAAACCAGTGTGGTTGAAGCGTGGAACCAAGAGAGACTGTACAGGATGAGGCTGGAGGGGGCAGGAAAGACCAGATAATGTAGGACTTTTGTAAAATGGGGTGAAGAATGGATTTTTTGGCCCAGGTGCTCTGGGTGGTGGCCACGCCTTTAACCCCAGCCACTCAGGAGGCTGAGAATTCCTTGAACCGGAGAGGTGGAGGTTGCAGTAAGCTGAGATTGCATCACTGCATTCCAGCCTGGGTGACAGAATGACACTGTCTCAAAAAGAATAGGGATTTTTTTTTTTTTTTCTTTTTAGGAGATAGGGATCTCAGCCAGGCGTGGGGGTTCATGTCTGTAATCCCAGCACTTTGGGAGGCTGAGGTGGGTGGATCACTTGAGGTCAGGAGTTTGAGACCAGCCTAACCAACATGGTGGAACCCCGTCTCTACTAAAAATACAAAAAAAAAAAAAAAAAAAAAAGCAAAAAATTAGCCTAGCGTGGTGGTGCATGCCTGTAATCCCAGCTACTTGGGAGGCTGAGGCAGGAGAATCGCTTGAACCTGGAAGGCGGAGGTTGCTGTGAGCCAAGATCACGCCACGGCACTCCAGCCTAGGCAGCAAGAGCGAAACTCCATCTCCAAAAAAAAAAAAAAAGAGAGAGATGGGGGGGCGTCTCACTATGTTGCCCAAGCTGGCTTTGAACTTCTGGGCTTAAGTGATCCGCCCATCTTAATCTCCTGAGTAGCTGGCACTACAGGCTCATGCCACAGCCCATGGTTTAAGAATGGATTTTACTCTTAAGAGCAATGGGAACCAGTGGGGAGGGGTAGTTAAGTAGAGTAATTATTTGATCTTCTCTTTTTTTTGGGGGTGGGGTGGGGGAGATGGAGTTTCACTCTTGTTGCCCAGGCTGGAGTGCAACGGTGCAATCGGGCTCACCGCAACCTCCGCCTCCCAGGTTCAAGCGAATCTCCTGCCTCAGCCTCCCAAGTAACTGGGATTAGAGGCATACGCTACCATGCCCGGCTAATTTTGTATTTTTAGTAGAGATGGGGTTTCTCCGTGTTGGTCAGGCTTGTCTCGAACTCCTGACCTTGGGTGACCCGCCTGCCTTGGCCTCCCAAAGTGCTGGGATTACAGGCGTGAGTCAGCGCGCCTGGCTGATCTCCTCCTTCCCTTCCCTCTTTCTTTCCTTCCTTCCTTCTCTCTTTTTCTTTCCTTTCCTTTCTCCCTCCTTCCTGCTTTTTCTTTCTTTCTCTTTTTCTTCTTTCCTTCTTTTTTCTTTCTTTTCATTCCTTCCCCTTCCTTCCTATTCCTTCCTTTCCTTCCCTCACCTCCCCTCCTCTCTCCTCCCTTTCCCTCCCCCACCTTCCTTCCCTCCTTCTGAGTTTTGCTATGTCACCCAGGCTGGAGTGCAGTGGCATGATCTTGGTGCACTGCAACCTCTGCCTGCCGGGTTCAAGTTATCCTCCTGCCTCAGCCTCCTGAGTAGCTGAGTAGCATGTGCCACCATGCTTGGCGAATTTTTGTATTTTTAGTAGAGATAGGGTTTCGCCATGTTGGCCAGGCTGGTCTCAACCTCCTGACCTCAAGTGATCCATCCACCTTGGCCTCCCAAACTGCTGGGATTAGCCTGGCTGATTACTTTAAATTTTGAAAAGATCACTGTTTGGGAGAGAGTGGGTTATAGGGCAAGTGTAGAAGCAAGGACAGTAAGTAGGAGAGTTTTGTAAGAGTGTGAATGTGAGAACTGGTGGGGGATGAAATACTAGAGCAGTACAGGTAGAGCTGGTGAGAGGATATTCTGAAGGTTGGACTTCCTAATGGAGTGGTGAGGAAAACGATGGAATCAAGGATGCATCCTAGATTTTTTTTAACAAGAGACACTAGGTTAGACATGAGATTGGGGAAACTCAGGGAGTTGTCCCCTGAGGGACAAGGGAAACTTAGGGAGGGGGGAAGGAAATGTCAAGTTTTTTGGCAGTGTTAAATTTGAGCTATTAATTGTCCATGGGAGGCGGAGGTTGCAGTGAGCCGAGATCGTGCCACTGCACTCCAGCCTGGGTGACAGAGCGAGACTCCATCCCCTTCTCCCCCGCCAAAAAAAATGCAGGAGCGAAGGAGGTAGGATCCACAGCACAAAGGTAAGAACTACTTTTTAACACATAGACATTTCACAAGGACAGGAAGAAAGATAGCAGTATTTAAACACAAAGAGGTTGACCAGGAGCACTGACTCACACCTGTAATCCCAGCACTTTGGGAGGCTGAGGCAGGCAGATAGATCACTTGAGCTCAGCAGCTGGAGACTACCCTCAGCTGGAGACTACCCTGGCCAACATGGTGAAACCCCATCTTTACTAAAAACACAAAAACTGGGAAATGCGTGTTCTAGCTTTCTGTGTGCTTAGGTGCCCAAGCTACTGAGGGTCTAAGTCTGGGCAGCCAGAGTGTGGTTAGCAAGATGAACAAAGATGCGCAGATGAGAGGAGCGATTAACCAAAAGTTGATAGAAACTGGAGAAAGAACGCTTCAAAGAGTTGCTGAGAGCTAAATTAATTGAATGAGGCTGGAAGGATCAGTTGAAGGCACACTGTAAAGAGGTAATTAAAGAAAAAGGACTAGAACACGATACTGTTGATGACTTGGTGGTTGAAATCACTCCAAAAGGCAGAACCCTGGTACCTGACAGTGTAAAGGAGCTCCTAGAAAGAATAAGAACATTCCTTGCTCAGCATGCCAGCCTTTAAGATTGAATTAGATTGTGTTGTTCTGTGGTTTTATTTCTGAAAGTAAAACTTGCCATAAATTAGAAAACAGTTTCTCCAAATAAAATCTTTTTTTGTATGATGGTATAGTTTTCACTGATGAGGTACACATTGTATTGATTTTTTCCCCTAAATGTGTTATTTTAATAAATAGTTCATGAATTAAAAAAAAACATAAAAATTAGCTGGGTGGGGTGGCATGTGCCTGTAGTCCCAGCTACTCTGGAGGCTGAGGCATGAGAATCACTTGAGCCTGCGAGATGGAGGTTGCAGTGATTCTAGATCACACCACTGTACTCCAGCCTGGGTGACAGGAGTGAAACCCTGTCTCAACAAAAACAAACAAACAAACATACATAAAGAGGTTGTTGGTTTGTTTGGTGCTGAAAGGCAGGGCATTCCTGTCTGATTGCTTCTAAACCCCAGGGCAGCATTTTGTCCTTATTTGCATATTTATTTACTAGTGAGTTGAACTAAAAATGACCCAGTGGTTTGCCATCTATAGGAATGAGAAAATGCAACTGAAGACAATTTGGAAAAGTGTAGATAAGCTACGCTAGAAAAACTAAAGGGCCGGGTGCAGTGGCTTATGCCTGTAATCTCAGCACTTTGGGGGGCTGAGGTAGGAGGATCTTGAGTCTAGGAGTTCGAGACCAGCCTGGGTAATATTTAGTGAGACCTCATCTATACAAAAATCTTAAAAAATTAGCCAAGCATGGTGGCACAGCTACTCAGGAAGCTGAGGTGGGAGGATTGCTTGAGAATGGAAGGGGGAGGTTGTTGTCCGCTGAGATAGCTCCACTATACTCCAGCTGGGTGACAGAGCCAGACCCTGTCTCAAAAAAGAAAACAAAAACCTATAAGGTATTAATCGATAAACATATTAAAGTAATTTGAAGTTTGAGTGGTCTGGATATCCCACTGTTTTAGCCTAGATTTTACTCTGGATACTTTTCAGAAGTAGCTGGCACTTTCAACTTTATGTTCTTCTATTAAACGTTCTTTCCAAGAAATACCTTGAGTGATCCCAAGGAAAACTGGACAAGTGGAATCTCTTGTCTTTCAACTTTGAGACAGTGATTATTCCTCTGTTAGTGCTCATCCACCTAAGAAAGCTTGCCAAGCCAAGCTAGTATCCCAGGGGAGTTGAGTTTGGTTGGATGGTGGAAGACTGATTTTTTTTTTTTTCCGTTTAGCACTGTCTAGCCAAGAGACACCACTATTTACAAGTTCTTAGAGAGCTGAAAGGAAAGTAAAAATGCCTAATTTGTGAAGTGGAGGAAATCAGGAAGTCTAAAAATCCAAGAAAAATATGCAACAGAAAAATGAAAGCTGACTTAATCTTAAAGAAACATGGCTTACAGGTAGAAAATACCAGTATCAGGTTAGGCACCGTGGCTCACACCTGTAATCCCAACGCCTTGGGAGGCCGAGGTGGGAGGATTATTTGAGGTCAGGAGTTCTGGACCAGTCTGGCCAACATGGTGAAACCCCATTTCTACTAAAAATACAAAAATTAGCCGGGTGTGGTGGCACATGCCTGTGATCCCAGCTACTCGGGAGGCTGAGGCATGAGAATTGCTTGAACCAGGGAGGAGGAGGAGGTTGCCATGAGCTGAGATCGTGCCACTGCACTCTAACCTGGGTGACGGCGTGAGACTCCCTCTCACAAAATCAAAAATGAAATACCAGTATTGTATCTTCAATAATGCCTTAAATTTACCTTTCATATGATCTAAAGAGGTTTTTGTTTTGTTTTAAGACGGAGTCTTGCTGTGTCCCAGGCTGGAGTGAAGTTGTGTGATGTCGGTTCACTGCAACCTCTGCCTCCTGGGTTCAAGCAATTCTCTTGCCTCAGCCTACCGAGTAGCTGGGATTACAGGCGCCCCCCACCATGCCTGACTAATTTTTGTATTTTTAGTAGAGACGGAGTTTCACTATGTTGGCCAGGGTGGTCTCGAACTCCTGACCTCGTGATCCGCCCGCCTTGGCCTCCCAAAGTGCTGGGATTACAGGCGTGAACCACCACGCCAGGCCAGGTCTAAAGAGTTTTAAAAATACAAAGTCGTTATAAAGAACTCTCAAGTGTGTTGCAATAAATGCTGGATTGACGCTGTTAACAAGAATAAACTAGAACTCCATGTCAGAGAAGGAACTAGACTCCAGAAAACAGGAGAAGGTAGTTCTCCTTTACTTTGCTGCCTGATACTAAAGTGTCAGAACCACAGTAAAGCCAGCAACATTTGAGACCAAACCCGAGGACAGGCCTTAGGATTTTACAGACAGGTAAGGGGCCTCGGCTTCAGGGAAGTGGCTCGTGAAACACCTTTTTGAGGGGCCATTATGTAATAGCCAGAGTTGCTTTCCAAAAAAGAAACAGCCTCGAACTGAACGGGGAGAGAACACGTGGCATTGCTATTGGGTTCACAGCTGTCTTGGGCTAATCAGGGCAAAGCGTAGCACCGTGACCTATGCAGAATGAGCTCGCCAGGGACCTAGAGAACCTTTTGCTTCCAGCTTTCTATTCTCGGATTGGGTGAGGTGAGGGATGCGGGCGCCCACTCCACCTGTGGCAGTGGGAAACTAATGGAATTCAGGGAGTTCACCTCCCGGCTCGCACGCCGGGTGCGGGAGCGTGCTGCCACCGCCTCAGGTCGCGCGCTCTTTAGGCTTCCCTCTCACGGTTAGCGCTACGGCTCCAAGGCTGGCGCCTGCTCTTCTTCATCTCCCTCCCCGGCCCTTGGCAGGAGACTCGCCCTACAATGGCTCTTCAAGTCCAGGCGTCCCCTTCATGTGGGAGCCACAGCCCAGAGCATTCCATCACCCTGGATTCTGCCTGGACCAGCGACCTCGCCGGACTGAAGATTTCTCCAGCAAGATTGTTTTAAATAAAGTTTTCGCCGTCTGAAAAAAAAAAAAAAAAAAAAAAAGGAGGTGGGAAGGAGAAAAGGGAGGCCTAATCACTAAATGGTTGGCCAATCCGCCGCGAAGGGGCTGAAGCAGGAAGCGGCAAAACTCCGTCAGTAATTGGCTGCACTGGAAGCCTGTCTGGACTGTACCACCTCACTGGGAGAGGGGTTGCTGAATTCGAGAAGGTAGCTGCTTGCTTTTGAGTACTTCCAGTACACACACATAATTCTTTTCTTCTTTCCGAGGGTTTTTGCTTGGATTCAGTGGGAATACAACAGGACGCAGGAGAAGGGAAGACTCGCCTGGCCATTTCCTCATTCCTGACTCCTGTGCATTAGGCCAATCCTTGTCTCTTAGTCGTCTCCGCAACCCCACGGCCTTACGTGCGCGCTCTCGTCTCCTCGAGTGCGTACGACGCTGTGTTGCTGCAGCCAATCAGACCGCGAGGTCGCCCCGGTCGCCAGGGTTCGCGCGCACGCCCCAGATCGGAGTCGGGGTGGGGGCTATGGGTGAATGGGAGAGTGAGCGGGGGTGGGCGCGGCAGCGCGAGCCGCATGAATGAGACAAACGTGCGCCGCGCGAGACGTCGCGCGAGCCCGGACCAGGGAACCAATGGGAACGCTGGAAGGGTTCGAGACCCGGCACTGAGGGCAACGGCCGCGCGCCGGCCCCGAGTCGAGCGTCGCCTGGCGGGAGCGCGCGGCAGCGGGGCGGGCGTGGAGCGTGCGGGGGCCGCGCACTGCTTCTCTGAGGCAGGACGGCACTGCCGGGAGGCGGCGGTGACAACGACGGTGGTGGTGACGGGCACCGGGCTCGGGGGTGAGTGCCGAGGACACCGGTCCCTGCGGAACCGGAAGTGCCGGACCAGTGAGGTGGGAGGGGAGGGTGACCTCTAGGGAAGGGGGACCGACGACGGGGAGGGGGTTAAGGCCCCATTTCTCCTTCGGGCCGGGTCTTCCAACCGCGGCGGGACCCGTGGGCCCTGGAAACGGACGACGAGTAGAGGCCGGGGATCCACGGCCACCACGGTTCGGAACGGGTTAGAGCCGGCCACTCAGCTCGAGACCACAGTCCCCGGTGCCTGGCGCCCAGCCGCCGCCCCTTCCGCCCCCGGCCCTGCGCCCTCGGGCTCTGCGGTCCCCGCTGCCCGCTCTCTTAACCTCGGTGGGCCTGGCCGCCGTGGATTCCTTCTCGGTTTCAGCGGTCGTCAGTCCTGCCCTAACGGGTGATTCTCTTTGCCCCCGTCCGGTGGTGGGGACCGCGTGCTGTTTCCCTTTTACCGCTCTGCGGTTCGATTCCCTTGCTCCACTCTGCTGATACTTATTTTGGCTCAAGCTTCATTCTGTTACCTGTTCTCTCTCACCCGTCCGCTTCCACCTCCTACCGCCAACAGCCGAGTGCTCCATGCTTTTAGTACTTTGTACTTTTTAAAGTGGAACTCGAATGCGTTTGTCAATATTTTACCTATGTACATTTCTTTTTGAGGCAGGGAGCTGGAAAGTGTTTTACCCACTTGGCCAAATGAAACACTGAAATAAGTAAGAAAGTTGCTGAAAGTTATGAAGACAGTTGTAGGGTCACATATATGTTATACTCTAGACTATTTTTCTGCCTTGGATTCTTCACTTCCTGGTTAATGCCATCTTGAGCAAGTTGATCTAACATTTTCGTATCATCCTTTTATCTCAGTATCCCTCTGTCCTGGATCAAATATCTTCAGAATGCTCATTATCACCCTTTCTATAAACTTAATGTTTACAAAATTATATTGCCATGTATTTTACGATCTCGGTATACAATGATAACACCCACATTAAACTTCTTGGTTCTTTCTCCCATACCTTGACATGTGAATTATTCCATGGTACCTTTATTACTGTGTATTTAGATTTACTCTATTGTACTGTTACACCACTTATTTCAACAAAAAATAGTTGTGTTGTCCTTGGTACTGCTGGTATCCACCTGTTTAAGGAAATACCTATATTAAACCTTATTAAAGCCTTCAAACCACATATCCTGTATTGTTTTACATATACATATTTCCATTTCATAGTTTACTCTGTGCCTCAATATGGCATACATATTATTATTATTATTATTATTATTTTTTGAGACGGAGTCTGGCTCTGTCACCCAGGCTGGAGTGCAGTGGCTGCGTTCTTGGCTCACTGCAACCTCCACCTCCCGGGTTCAAGCGATTCTTGCGCCTCAGCCTCCCTAGTAGCTGGGATTTCAGGCGTGGGCCATCACGCCCTTCTCATTTGTTTGTATTTTTAGTAGAGACAGGGTTTTGGCATGTTGGCCAGGCTGGTCTCGAACTCCTGACCTCAAATGATCCGCCCGCCTCAGCCTCCCAAAGTGCTGGGATTACAGGCATGAGCCACCGCGCCTGGCCGGCATACATATTCTTGTTTACTTTTTTGATACTAGTATGGATTCGGACTCTTGACTCTGATGAACCACGCTCACCCTTGTGGTTTCATCCTACTATCTGCAGCATATCCTTCTGCTAAGAATTGGTTCATCTTTATTTATACCCAGTAAATTCTTAGGTTTTATGGTTTCTCTTCTATTGTGTAGCCCCCCCAAGCATCTCAGGTGTGGATCTCTTTTGTATTCCCAGTATTATACTCCCAAAATTGCATGGCCTTTCATGACTCTGTATTGCTATGTCAGTATTAGTCCATGTGACTTTTTTCCTGTGGAAAATATATGAAATAATATATAGTATCTAAATGATATTCTACTCTAGATAAAATTTAAGTAGTGTAATTTTCCATCTTTTCTAGTCTTTGGGATTTTGAGGGAAAAGTTTGCTTTAATAGTACATGTTGGCCAGGCAGGGTGGCTCACACCTGTAATCCCAGCACTTTGGGTGAGTGGGCAGATCACCTGGAGGTCAGGAGTTTGAGACCAGCCTGGGCAACATGGTGAAACCCCATCTCTACTAAAGATACAAAATTAGCTGGGTGTGGTGGTGCCCTCCTGTAATCCCAACCGCTCAGGAGGCTAAGGCAGGAGAATTGCTTGAATCGGGGAAGTGGAGTTTGCAGTGAGCTGAGATCACACCATGCACTTCAGCCTGGGTGACAGAGGGAAACTGTGTTTAAAAAAAACAAAAAGTACAGATTGTCTACAAACCAAGAATTTGCTTTTGTTAACAAAGTTACTGAGGGCTACATTCCGAATGTTAGGCTTTGATTCCTGTAGGAAACTGAGAGTTAAATAATCATTAAATCAGAGACTAGAGAGGATTTATGTTTTCTAGGACTATAACAATGTCTTAGAATTTCTGGGCGCTCACTGTATTCTAATACTGCTGTTTGGCCCTCTGAAACTCACATTTTAAAGAAAGAAATGAATCATAAGGGAAGGCACCTTTGCTTTCCATGCCACAGGTGAGAGAGGAAGCGGTAAATTATAGGGCATATTTATATTTTGTTATCTTAATCTTCTGAATTTTTTTTTTTTTTTTTGAGACAGAGTCTTGCTGTGTCGCCCAGGCTGGAGTGCAGTGGCTCACTGGAACCTCTGCCTCCTGGGTTCAGGTGATTCTCCTGCCTCAGCCTCCTGAGTAAGCTGGGACTACAGGCGCCCGCCTGGCTAATTTTTGTATTTTTAGTAGAGAAGGGAATAAAACTACTTTTAAAGTTCTAACTTAAAATTTTTGGCTTGCAGATTCCAAGTTATCATCTCTGGGCAGGTAGTGGATGAAAAGGTAGAAAGGGTTTGTGTCACCAAAGGGGCATGTGACCTCTTGGGTTCTGAACCTCAAGTGATTCAGTGGAATGTCCTCAGGCATTCTGTAGCCTTCAATTTTAAAGAGTGGATAAGGGACTGCGTCACCAGATAATGTGAGTAAAGTGCTTTGAGATCACCAGATGAAAAGCATCTTATAAAATCCCAAGATGCTGGTGTTAGTTTGTTACTGTCATCAACAGAAGTCATTGTTATTCTTAATCATATTGGGCAGGTGGGGCTCAATTACCTTAGGCCAATATAGGAATAATAAACTGTTGAATTGGGAAAAAAGGACCAACCCTATGCTTTATTCAGTTTCTCATAGAGGGCATCATGCCTTTCTATGCAAGAACATTTCTTACCCAGTGTTCTAATGGGTGATTCCAGAAGACCAAAAATTCAGCCTCTGCCTCTTCAGGATTGTAACTAAAAAGCATAGAGGAGCAAGAGAAACACACAGAGAAAGAAAATGAGACTTGCTTTCCTAATTTTGAGGTTAATTTTTTCTTTTTTCACCAAAACAATAAACATTTTTCTTGTCCAAAGAGAAATCTTTGTTCTAGGACTGCCCTTCACTGCCGTGCCCTTGTTTGTGGTTTTGATATTCTTGGTATTTGTTACTACCATCTCTGTCAGGTGAGATGGGCCCATTACAAGAACTAGTCCTTTGATGACTTTTGACCAGATTAAGCCATGTTCTCCTTCCAGTCTGAACAGAGCAAAGGATTCTGAATCAGTTTTCCTCCCAATTCAGAGTCCTTTCTTACCTACATACTTGTAAGTGAAATGGAAAACAGTCTTTCTTTCAGAAAGTACTTTTTAACAGCAGCCTGTGGAATTTTAGCCTTGATGTCTAAGAAATACCCCGAAAGAATTCTCTGATAAAGATACTTGTTTTTCTCCAGGTGAGGCACAATAACCCGGTTGAACTCTGCATCTGGAAAGCTGAAGACTGAAGAAAGATAAGAGACATTGACTAGTCTGGAAACAGGGACGTCTTTGGAACTTCGTTTTCATCCACAGTAAACTTTTTAAGTGTCATCAAGTGGAATTGATTTCTTCATCTTATTCTGCCTATTGGGAAGAACATGGCTTCAAGGATTTTAAGTTTCCCTTTAGTTTTACATGAACTCTGTAGGAAACAGAGCCCTTAAAGGGCTTGGGAATAACAAGAGATTGAAGACAGACAAGCTTGCCCTGTTTTCCTTGCCCCTTCAAAGAAAAGGATTTACAACTCAAACTTACGACAGTTGTTGTCCAGCTTTAGCCATTAAGAGAGAAATAAACCACCGTTGCCAGACTACAAGCCCTGGTGAAGTCAGGGTGTGGGAGTGGTGGCATTGAGAAGACTACCTAAAAGAGACAAAGACTGCAGTAAACACAACTCTTCTTTAAAAGTTGGAAGGGGCCTCAGGTTCCTTCTTGGATTGAAATAGAAACACAGGGCACACCTCTTTTAGGTGCAGCTCACATTTTATGGAACTGTAGTTGTGGAGGTACTATAGTATCTCCTCAGAAGAATTTTTCTTTGCCCAAAGTTTTTTTTGCCATACCCTGATATTCTCCCCTTCTTTTGAAGACCTGCCTCCATCCATGAGCTGTATCTTGATCTGTCTGACTGTCCATGTTTTCCGCCTGCAACCATTTGCATTTGTACAGCCTACTGTTTGTCTCCAATTTTTAAACTGTACAAGTTGTGTTTCTTAATCTTCCCTTCTGCCTTGTTCTGGAGAGGTGGTTATTCATCATTTGGAATCACCTTTCCCCCTCCCATGTGCTTTCCTTCATTTGAGATCTTTTGACCTTTGGCTTTATTTGGGAGGGGGAAGGGTGATAAAGTTTTCTGTTTCCCTGGTTTCCTTTTGTACTCCTTTCTGTTGCTTCCCTCCTCCCATTTTCTTGTCTGTTCTGCCGCTGTGTGGGCCTGGGCTATGCGGCAGGGCAGATTTCCCATCAGAGCTCCAACATGCCCGCAGAGTCTGGAAAGAGATTCAAACCCAGCAAGTATGTCCCGGTCTCTGCAGCCGCCATCTTCCTAGTGGGAGCTACGACACTCTTCTTTGCCTTTACGTGAGTTTTCTCCCAGCAGGGATGTTTGGGTGGGTGGATACTCCATGGGAAGTGAGGAGGTATGCTTTCTCTTGAGTTTTGCAAAGCCAAGTGACTGAGAGGGCTCAGTGTCTGGTACAGGTAAATCCAAATCCCAGAGATATGTAAGAAAAGTGAGAAAAAGCCTGTCCTTTCAGCCTTGTTATACATTTTACTGAAATTCTGCTGAATCTTCTACCTACCCTTTCCTCCTTTATTTTGGAATCATAGATGTCTTCATATTTTTCTACCCAGCTCCATCATTAGATGATCCTAAACTAGGAAGGAAGTGGGAGGAAACCACCAGAGAGGCTTAAAGCAGTTTAAGCAGTCAATTCTATGAGAAAGAGAACTAGACTAGACTAAAGGCTTTTTTTTTTTTTTTTTTTTTTTGAGACAGCATCACTTTGTCACTCAGGCTGGAGTGCAGTGGCGTGGTCTCAGCTCACTGCAACCTCCGCCTCCCAAGTTCGAGCGATTCTCCTGCCTCAGCCTCCTGAATACCTGGGATTAAAAGTGCCCACCACCACGCTGGGCTAATTTTTGTATTTTCAGTAGAGATGGGGTTTCACTATATTAGCCAGGCTGGTTTCAAACTCCTGACCTCAAGTGATCTGTCACCCCTCGGTGTGAACCACCTTGCTGGGTTGACTAAAGGCTTTTTAAATGCTAATGGCTTTTTTCCAGGATGTCTGAAGCTTAGGTTTGAGATTGTGGAAACTGAGAGTACTAGAAAATTTCAGAATTGATTTATAAGATATACCAATGAGACAGTTTTGGCTTTTAGTGTTACCCAGATGATTTTCTTTGTACTCTTTTTTTTTTTTTTTTTTTGAGACGGAGTCTCGCTCTGTCGCCCAGGCTGGAGTGTAGTAGCTGGATCCTGGCTCACTGCAAGCTCCGTCTCCTGGGTTCACGCCATTCTCCTGCCTCAGCCTCCCAAGTAGCTGGGACTACAGGCACCCGCCACCTCGCCCGGCTAGTTTTTTTTATGTTTTAGTAGAGACGGGGTTTCACCGTGTTAGCCAGGATGGTCTCGATCTCCTGACCTCGTGATCCGCCCGCCTCAGCCTCCCAAAGTGCTGGGATTACAGGCTTGAGCCACCGCGCCCGGCCGACTTTTGTACTCTTAAGAGCAGAAGCCTGGAGAAGTGAAGGGCACTGAGAAAGGAAAGGGTAAGTTGTATTTGGGAAGAGAGTCCTAAAAGAGTTCCTTTATGTTAGTTTCTGCTGAGGGAATGACAGTAATTCTCCCATTACTTGGTTCTGTTGGGAAAAGCAGTTGGTATGAAAAAATTTCCCATTTAGGATCTAGGATCTGCATCATTCTCACTTTGATCTTCAGACTTTGTTCATTTACTTGTTATTGGAAGAGACTGAGTGATTTACCCTTCCCTTTTTCCTCAGTTTTTTTTTTTTTTAAGCTCTTGACCATCTGGAAAGCATCCTTGCTGTTACCTGTTTATAAATTAACATGTACCAGGCTTCTGGGCTTTATACTGTTGAGTCATTGATTTAGCGCTCTAGTTGCAGCTCTTGGAATCGTCAGAGCATGCTGGATCTTCTGGGAAGTTACTTTGTCATGGTTCAGGCTCAAACATAGTTGAGAAGTGCCATTTAGGGCAACATGAGGTTGCTGGAAAGAGGAAGAAAGTGAATTGAAGTGGTAGGGAATAAAAACACTTGGGCTCATTGAAGTAGAGATTGTTGGGGTGGAGGCAGTTATACACAGAAGTTAAATCTGAGGTAGGAGGGAAGGAAAACCCCCCATATTGAGCTTTAGAAGCCAAAAGATATTCTGAAAAATTTGGGTCACATTGTCTAAAGAGTCAGCAAAGTAATACTGATATATTTTTCTAGTTTTTAAACAAGGAGGGAAAGAATCACTATCTAAGGCATGAACACCATCCTGCTTCTCACCTCCTCTGAAGCGGAGAAATTGTAGATTTTTTGACCCCCAGCTCTGAGCCTGAGCATACCTGCTGGAGGCTCTCAAGGATCTAGAGACAGTGCTGCTCTTCTCTGACTTAATATTTTCTTCATAATCTTTTTCTCTTGCTTAAACTCAACATGTTCAGTGTTCTGTCCTCCTTCATGTATTTACTACCAGAAACAGGGGTGAGTCTTTGGTGTTAGAACTTGTTTTGGTTTTTGCTAATATGGCCAGTAAGTAGAAGCAAAATTTTAACACAGGGACATTTATATTATATCTTAGTATCCTTGTAGCAATTTTGATTCTGGGTCAAGAAGGGGATGTACAAGACCAGTTTGACACCCTTAGCGCTGCTCAACTGGGGAGGGTCTATTTTCCTTTAAGAGACAAAGCCTTCGGAGAAGGAAATTGAGGGGACTAAGTGATTCTGTCTTTCAAACTCCCTCTTTTTGAGATAGGGCAAGCAGAATCCTTGTTTTTAATTTGCTAATCTGGAACCATTGAAGTGTTTGACTGGTTATACCAGTTTGCCTACAAAGAGTTGTCCTGACATAGGCATTTTCTCAGCTGATAGTTGAAGCTGTTTAACCTACTTTCCCATTCCCTGGTGCCAGTAAAGTAGGAACTCTCCTTATTCCATGGTCTCTTAACTCTAGGAAAGAAGATTTTGGAGGACAATATTGACCTTATTTGGAATTATTGCCTCTCATCCAAAGTTAGAAGAACCCCAAGTCATAGCTGGAGTTCCTTCCCCCTGGCGTTAGTTTTCACAGAACCAATTTCTGGGCTCCCTCTTTTCCTATGCATCTCCCCTGTTCACCTTGTTGGGGGCATAAACACCGTGTTTATCTTACTCGAGCACCTAGCTCTGGTAATTCTGAAATTCTCATCTCTTCTCCATCTGACTAGAGTATTTCCTCTATAAGCGTTCTTAAAACGGGCCGAGGCACCACTGTTCTTAAAAGCTATCCTATCATGTATTCTACCTCTTTTGAGGTTCAGTCCCTTGGAGAATCCCCTGTTTAAAACCATACACAACCTAAAAAAGAGTTCAGGGTTTCAAATGGAGAGGCAAGAGGAAAGCTCTCTGAACTAGCTCCTATGTGGGGCTGTAAATCTGTAACTACTCTATCATCCTCTTATTCTTTTCACTAGGCTACAACTAGCTACATTATTAGAAGCCCCAGGTGAGAATTACTTTGGGATCTAGAGGACTGTGAGTAGGAGGGAGAGTCCCTTTCAGGTAACAGACATAATTAGTGGAGGCATGTAGGCTTTAACTAATTAGGAACAATTTACCTTCCATGTTTCTTTAAGTTAGGGAAAGCTATGAGCAGAAATTACCAGTTGAGTTTGCATCAAAGAAATAGTGATCTTTTGCCCTAGAGAATCTTGAACAGAACAATTGAAACCTTCCTCCCGGAACCCTAATCCCTCTCATTCCCTGAATTTGTCCAGCACTAAAACTAAGGAATGGCGCGGATCCTGTCTTAATTCTTTTCCGTTTTCACTATTTGAGAGGCAGAGTGTCTGCTGAAGTAACCTTCTACCTCCCAGTTAGTTGCTAGACTTCGTTTAGGATAACTACTTCGATGCTTATCTATCTTAGTTTAATCTCCTTTTTTGACTGGCAGAGGGGCAGTGCTATGTAAGTGGGATAAGCACTCTTTGGGGGAGTTTAGGAGATTGATTCTGGTAAAGTCTGTTAACCTTTGTGGACCTAAGTTCTTCCTGTCCATAAGGAGAACGTTGACCTACAGCAGTTTGCATAAGCAACATGACCCTTTTTCAAATTAAATCTTATATACAAAAAGAAAAACATAAAAAGTAGGGCTGCTCTGGTTCAAGTGAGGCTGGCATGTAGAGGCCCAGCCCGTTGGTATTGCCTCTTTACCCTGTAGGATCCCCTGAGACCTTCTAGTGCTCCTGGTAACACCATTTGGAATCACTTTGAATTGTATCTTGTTTAAAGTCTCATCAAACTGTGAACTAGTCCATTTAAGGTCTTATTTTATCCATTTCTAAAGCTGGTGGGGAGGGGGCAGGGATAAGATCTTTGCTTCATGTGATTTTTTTTTTTTTGAGATTGAGTCTTACTTTGTCACCCAGGCTGGAGTATGGTAGTGTGATCTTGGCTCACTGCAACCTCTGCCTCCTGGGTTCAAGCGATTCTCCTACCTCAACCTCCTGAGTAGCTGGAATTACAGGCGCCTGCCACTACGCCCAGCTAATTTTTGTATTTTTAGTAGAGATGGGGTTTCACCATAATGACCAGGCTGGCCTCAAACTCCTGACTTCAGGTTATCCACCAACCTCGGCCTCTCAGAGTGCTGGGATTACAGTCGTGATCCACTGCGCCTGGCCACTTCATGTGATCTTCTAAGGGAAGGATAAAGTCAGAGTTGTCTGGAAATCCATGATGGTCTTCTCAGGCTCCCATCTATGATATAGCTTGTGGCTTTTCAGTTTCTGCCTCAGTCCTCTTCCAACCCTTTTACCCACAGGAAGTTGGCCAACCTCCATGGATTTCTCTCTGCCCGCCCCCCAACCTGCAGAGGTATTAGCACTTGATTTGAGTGGGAGCAGCCTTGTGATTTAGCACATTAATGGAGCAGTGGTTGTTCCTTTTCCTTCTCACATTGTTTTCTTATTCAGGAATAAGTGCCCAGGTCCTACGTCTCACATTCAGCTGGTTGAAAGTCTGGGTTACAGAGGTACCACAAATCAGGTGTTTTCAGAGAAACTGGGTTGCCTACCTGTAAAGGGAGAAATTGTTTTCTCATAGAATTTTGAGGAAAGCATTTCTAAATGAGGATCCCCCTGGGCAGGAAGTGGAACATTCATTTCAGCCTTCTCTCATCAACAGGGAACACTAGTCATATGCTCAAGCAATATGCTGGGCATGAGTGGAATGCATAGACCTATTCTTTAGGAGCTTAGTGTCTCTGTTTTAAGTGTCCTTGAATCCCTAGTATTTCAGATAGGGGAAGGTAGAGCTGGGATAATTGATGATGATGATAATGATGGTGATAGTTAATAATGTTTTCTTTTGTCTTCTGTCCACTGAATGCTCAGTATCAAGCCAGCTAGTTTAAAAAGAATTCTAGCACTTTGGGAGGCCGAGACGGGTGAATCACGAGGTCAGGAGATCAAGACCATTCTGGCTAACACAGTGAAACCCCATCTCTACTAAAAATACAAAAAAATTAGCCGGACGTGGTGGTGGGCACCTGTAGTTCCAGCTAATCGGGAGGCTGAGACTGGAGAATGGCGTGAACCCAGGAGGCGGAACTTGCAGTGAGCCAAGACTGTGCTGCTGCACTCCAGTCTGGGTGACAGAGTGAGACTCCTTCTCAAAAAAAAAAAAAAAAAAAAAAGAATGCTAGAGGCTGGGAGCAGTGGCTTACAAGTGGCTTACACCTGTAATCCCAGTACTTTGGGAGGCAGGGGTGGGAGGATTGCTGAGCCCAGGAGTTTGAGACCAGCCTGGCCAACATAGTGAGACCTGTCTCTACAAAAAACAAGCAAAGTCAGCTGGTCATGGTGGCATGTGGCATGCACCTGTAGTCCCAGCTACTTGGGAGGGTGAGGCAGGAGGGTTGCTTGAGTCTGGGGGGTGATTTCAGTGAGCCAAGATCACACCACTGCACTCCAGCGTGGGTGACAGCAAGACCCTGTCTCCAAAAAAATGAATTCTAATGTATTTTGAATGAAGATCTTTCGCCTTCGTTCTCATATTTGTACTATGTTGCTGAAGTAACAAGGTGGAGAGTTTCATGTGGATTACCTAAGGCCTTGCATAGCAAAGTATTAATTGAGGCAGGATTAAAATCTAAAGATTCTTGACTCCTACTTTGTGTTTCTTTCTAAGAACTTAACCATTTTTTTGTGATAGGATGCGTTAGGGAGTGCTAGGAAACAGGGTTTCAGGAGTGTGGATATTGGAATCCATTCTCCCAATTTTATTTTTATTTTGTTTTATATATTTATTTTGAGATGGAGTTTCACTCGTACGCCCAGGCTGGAGTGAAGTGGTGCAATCTTGGCTCACTGCAACTTCTGCCCCCCGGGTTCAAGCGATCCTCTTGCCTCAGCCTCCTGAGTAGCTGGGATTACTGGTGCTCACCACCATGCCCAGATAATTTTTGTATTTTTAGTAGAGACGGGGTTTTACCATGTTGGCCAGGCTGGTCTCGAACTCCTGACCTCAGGTGATCCACCTGCCTTGGCATCCCAAAGTGCCAGGGTTACAGGCGTGAGCCACTGTGCCTGGCCCCATTCTCCCAATTTTGTTTGGCCTTGAAAACAGGAGTGCTGAATGGATGGGCAGAAGAACCTGTTCTACCTGAGATGGTATAGGTCTGGTAGTCCTGTCAATGAGTCAGCCAGCCTTCTGGGCTGTGGCCACTCCCTAGGCTTTAGAGCTTTATGATTATTGCCATAGTCTAAGGACAAGCCCCAACAACTCCTGAGCTCTGGCCTCATCTTCCATCAAAGGCAACAGATTCAGACAGGCCACTTGGGGTGGTCACCTAGGAATCTGGCAAAGTACCATAGCAACGGAAAACCTCTCCTTAAATCAAGCAGAATTTGGGATATGGCAAGAACAGGCTCTGCTCACACATGCCTCTCCTTGGTGGGGTGTTCCTTACAGTGCTGATTGGAAGCAATGGTTCTGTGAATCTAGGAGCAAATATTGCCCATGAAGTTGTTATTTGCATCATTTCTAGATTCTGGCACTGTAGGGGCAGACTTCATTTTGGCAACAGATACTGGAATTCCATTCCAGGATTACACACTTTATCTGGAACAAGTTGATATCCAGAAGGTTGTAGGGGTCAAGTTCATCATCCAGGGTTAGGTTAGCAGGATCCTCAAGAAATTGAGTTGCTTTGCTTAAAAATAAAACTGGCTGGGCATGGTGGCTCATGTCTGTAATCCCAGCACTTTGGGAGGCCGAGGCAGGCAAATCGCTTTGAGCTCAGTGGTTGAGTCCAGCCTGGGCAACATGGTGAAACCCTGTTTCTACAAAAAATTAGCCGGGCGTGGTGATGTGCATCTGTAGTCCCAGCTCCTCAGGAGGCTGGTGTCGAGGATCACTTGAGCTCAGGAGTTTGAGGCTGCAGTGGGCTGTGATCTTGCCACTGCACTGCAGCCTGGGCAAGAGAGCGAGACCCTGTCTCAAAAAACAAAACTGAAGAAAGAGTCGGAAAGATTGACATGAGCCTGCAAGAGGTTTCATATCTTGTTCTTATTCTCGTTAGTTTCCCTCAGGGATGGAGACTAAAGTGAATATTTCTTTCAGAAGCTCAAGAGGCCACAGTGGCCAGTTGTAGGAATGAGACTTTTAAATCATGGGCACCTCAGTGTTCTAAGGATTTAATTTCTTTTTCCCTTCTAATTATCTTCCCAGGCAGTAGGAGTCAAGTGAGTCACCCTTTCTCTTCTTCCCCAGGTGGAAATTGAAGTGACAACTTAGTACTAGGGAGGGGCTCTGACCTGGATGACTGGTTTTCAGTTTCTCTCCCTCCCTCTTAAGGAACCTAGGAGATCAGGCTTTGGGGTGAGGCAGTACAGGAACTCTTCTTTTTGCTTATATTCCACTCCAAACCCTGCCAATGTATGGAGACATCTTTTCTGAACCAAAGAACTCATAGAGGAAGAAGCTTCTATGGGGGGCTTTCTTTGAGGATAGTATAGAACTGTGACTGAAGGTCTCTTTAGTCCCTATAATTGAGGCCCTCGCTCCAGCTTCATTATTTTGTCTTCTAACTGTGTACTGACATATCAAGAGAACCAAACAGCTAATTGATATTTACTATCTAAAAAGCCTGGCATATAATAAATATTAAAAACTTTTTTAAATGAATAGCTGAATGGAATTTGAATAAATAGATGGTGGTGGTAAAGATTTGTGAGATGCTTTGTGACAGTTTTGTCTCTTATCTTTGGTTTACTTATATCTCGTTAAGGAACTGAGTTCCTCCAAACTGCTCTGAGTCAGTGTCAGGGCTGTGCTTTTTGTTTTGGTGGGTGCAGATATCTTTTCTTCACAGAATCCAGGACTGCTGTGGATTAATTCTCTAGAATCATATGCTGTCTTGTCCTCCTGTCCTCTTCTTCCTTTCCTTCAGTGAGTTCTTCCTTCCTTTGACTGGTCCAGATAAAGGGGACAAGGACAGATGCTGTCCTCATTCTGGAGATTAAGTTCTCAGCCACAAAGTAGATTAGAGTATTTAGCCACTGTCTTGGTAGTGGGAAGTTCTCCTTGAGCTGTGACAAGAGTGTTTGATACTACTGACAAAACAAGCAGCACATCATGTTCTTCCAAAACTTCTAGCTCCCAGGAAATCAGCAGAGAAAGGAAGAGCTCTGGAAGCATTCCTATGTAGATTCATATCCTGAAAGAAACTGAGTTTAATTCTGGACTAGAGAATTGTTTATTGGTCAAGAAAAGTTACCTTGAAGCATGTCTCTTGAGTTGATTGCTGTGGAATACTGGGTATGTTTGGGTAGTTTCTTTTTCCTACAAAATTGAGGACTTCTTTGGTCTGTTAGTCTCTATCCTCCCCCATTCCTGCTTCATTTTTAGACATCAAAGAGTTGACTTCTGTGTCTTGATATCCATTCCCATCTGTGTGTTTTAAAAGAATTTCCCGACCTTAGGAACTGGCCTCTGGTTGAATAAACTCTCAGGCATATCCAATGCAATGAAGAAACTTTAGGCACTTGAGTGGTTCAGAGTCACCTGGCAAGGGGGAGCGGGGGCTAGAGAGGTAGGTGGTATCCCATGCTTTGGGCCAATGTGCAGGTCAGTGGGACGTGGCTGGGATCGTGAAACCTCAGGCTGCTCCAGAGAAGGGAGTGTAGCTGGTATCAGTTACATAGTTAGTACCTAGTTCTCATGTCTGGTTAGAAAGGCGATAAGGACAGATCTCAAAACGTGGGAAGATCCACAGGGTAAGAATGAATTGGAAGCACAAAGACCTTAGTGCAAGGGGTTAAGATGGGAGAGATTCTGAGTCTTGTGCTTTTATCTAAAGTGAGCAGTTCTCATAGAAAACTAGACTCACTTGGTGGGAAAGATAAAGATAATAATTTGGGGTGGCAAGGGTAAACCATACAAGATTTATCTATAGGTAGGGGGCTAAGTCTTTACTGATTTTTGTATGGATGGTTCGTGTCCAAAATATTAGAGGCAACCCCTCATTTTCTTTATTGTCTGTGCAGGTGTCCAGGACTAAGCCTGTATGTGTCACCTGCAGTGCCCATCTACAATGCAATTATGTTTCTCTTTGTGTTGGCCAACTTCAGCATGGCCACCTTCATGGACCCAGGGATTTTCCCTCGAGGTAAGATCTGCTTCTGTCTTAGAAGCACCTTTGAAAAGCACCTTTGAAAAACAATGATTTGGCCCTACGCAGTTGATCTTGGGCCTTAAGAGTCCTGAGATTTTGGGATATGAAAAATAATGATTTGGGCATACGCTGTTGATCTTGGGCCTTAAAGTCCGGGGATTTTGGGATACTTTTATCCTTCTCTGATGATGAAAATCAGGTCAGGGCCTTCAGGAATATATGTCATAACTTCTAGTCCTATGATTCACTTTGGGTCAAATCTTTGAGTTTTAGTTATTTGTTCAGCAGAAATTTATTTAAAGCATATGAGTTGGATGCTATTTTTAGGTACAGTAATACCCACAGTGAATTAAGACACTTATAACAGTGTGATGCAGACTATAGTGGAGGCATGAGCAAGGTTCTGTGAGAATATAAAGCATTGAGAACAAAGAAATATGAGAACATATTTTGTCCAAATAAATTGGGGAAATGCTGCTGAAAATAGGTGGGAAGGACTTTAACAAGTAGAATATAGGAGGGAAGGGCATTTTTAGGCAGAGGAAACAGCACATGCAGAAGCTTATAGCCATGAAATGGCAAACTTAGTGGGGCTAGAAGATGTTATGCATGGTGCGACCAGAGGGATGGGAAGTAAACCCAGAGCCAAATTGTCAAGGACTTTATATACTAAGTTAAATAGATCATACTTTTTCCTTTGGATAGGAAGAGGTCTTTAATTGGAGGATTTAACATCAGTATTCCTTTTAGAAAAATAATTTTTTTTTTTTTTTTTTTTTTTTGAGACGGAGTCTTGCTCTGTCGCCCAGGCTGGAGTGCAGTGGCCAGAGCTCAGCTCACTGCAAACTCTGCCTCCCGGGTTTATGCCATTCTCCTGCCTCAGCCTCCCGAGTAGCTGTGACTACAGGCGCCGCCACCTCACCTGGCTAGTTTTTTGTATTTTTTTTAGTAGAGACAGGGTTTCACCATGTTAGCCAGGATGGTCTCGATCTCCTGACCTCGTGATCCGCCTGTCTCGGCCTCCCAAAGTGCTGGGATTACAGGCTTGAGCCACCGCGCCCGGCCACACAAAAATAATTCTTATAAGAATTACAGGCCAGGCGCAGTGGCTTACGCCTGTAATCCCAGCACTTTGGGAGGCCGAGGCGGGCGGATCACCTGAGGTCAGGAGTTTGAGACCAGTCTGACCAACATGGTGAAACCCTGTCTCTACTAAAATTACAAAAATTAGCTGGGCATGGTGGTGGATGCCTATAATCTCAGCTACTCAGGAGGCTGAGGCAGGAGAATCGCTTGAACCCAGGAGGCAGAGGTGGCAGTGAGCCATAATCGCGCCATTGCATTCCAGTGTGGGGGACAGAGCAAGACTCCGTCTCAAAAAAAAAAAAAAGAGCTGCCTTTTGGGAGGCTGTGGAAATAAACCAGATGAGCACTTGAATTCAAGGCTGGATTTACAGATTTTTTAGTAGTAGACTCAACAGTTTTTCATGACTTTTCATGATTTTATTTGGCAAGAGAGAGAAAGTGGAGGAATTATCTAGAGTAGTTTCAAGGTTCATAACTGGGAGATAAGTTGAATACTGATTTTTATAAGCCAGAATATGAGATACAAGAATGTCAAACGGGTTTGGAGGGAAGACAGAGAATAAATACTCTTAGACGTGTTGAATTTGATATACTTGAATCAGCCAGGTAGAGTTACCCAGTGGGCAATTGAATAGTCAGTGTTGAAGACCTTGATTTAATAATCTTCATCCATGTGATATTTCAAGCAACAGGAGTAAGATTGTCCAGAGAAAATACTGTGAGATTATGAAAGAACTGAGGTTAGACCTGATCAGCACTGACATTTCTGTAACGATCAGAGGAGGAGGAAGAGGAAGGTTTGAGTGAGAAGAGTTAGTAGGAGGAGAAATAGAACAAAGTGGGAACTAAGGAAAATTCATCAGGTAGCTGATGGTTGGCAGTATTGAAATTAGAGAGCTCCAGTAGTATGGAAACTCAAATTTCCCATTTCTTTTGGTAACTAAGAAATAATTTTTTTTTTTTTTGGGACAAAGTCTGACTGTCGCCCAGGCTGGAGTGCAGTGACGCGATCTCGGCTCACTGCAACCTCCGCCTCCCGGGTTCACACCGTTCTCCTGCCTCAGCCTCTCGAGTAGCTGGGACTATAGGCGCCCGCCACCACGCCTGGCTAAGTTTTTGTATTTTTAGTAGAAACGGGGTTTCACCGTGTTCGCCAGGATAGTGTCGATCTCCTGACCTTGTGATCCACCTGCCTCGGCCTCCCAAAGTGCTAGGATTGCAGGCGTGAGCCACTGTGCCCGGCCTGTTTTTTTTTTTTTTTTTTTTGAGACAGGGTCTCACTCGGTTGCCCAGTGAGTGGAGTGGAGTGCAGTGGCGTCCTCACGGCTCACTGCAGCCTTGACCCCCTGGGCTCAGGTGATCCTCCCACTTCAGCCTCTGGAATTGCTGGGACTACAGGCACCGGCCACCACACCCAGCTAATTTTTCTATACCTATTTTTGGTAGAGATGGGGTTTCGCCATGTGGCCCAGGCTGGTGTCAAACTCCCAGGCACAAACAGTCCACTCGCCTCAGCCTCCCAAAGTGCTAGGATTATGGGCATGAGCCACCACACCTGGCCTGAAATAATTAATTATAACAAAAATAGATATATGTGTGTATGAGGAAGAGATACTGCTAAATATCTAAGTTGTATAGGTTTGGAAGGCAGTGAGTGAGAAATGAGAAAACAGGCAATGACTATCAAAATTACTCTCTTTTTCTTTTTTTTTTGAGACAGGGTCTCGCTCTGTTGCCTAGGCTGGAGTGCCATGGCGCAATCTCGGCTCACTATAACCTCTGCTTCCTGGATTCAAGCAATTCTCCTGCCTCAGCCTCCCGAATAGCTGGGACTATAGAGTCCCACCAGCACGCCCAGCTAATTTTTGTATTTTTAGTAGAGATGGGGTTTCCATATTGGCCAGGCTGGTATCGAACTCCTGACCTTGTGATCCGCCTGCCTCAACCTCCCAATGTGCTGCGATTATAGGCATGAGCCACTGCGCCTGGCCCAAAATTACTGTCTTAAGAAGTAAGCTGGCCGGGCGCGGTGGCTCAAGCCTGTAATCCCAGCACTTTGGGAGGCCGAGATGGGCGGATCACGAGGTCAGGAGATCGAGACCATCCTGGCTAACACGGTGAAACCCCGTCTCTACTAAAAAATACAAAAAACTAGCCGGGCAAGGTGGCAGGCGCCTATAGTCCCAGCTACTCGGGAGGCTGAGGCAGGAGAATGGCGTAAACCTGGGAGGCGGAGCTTGCAGTGAGCTGAGGTCCGGCCACTGCACTCCAGCCTGGGCGACAGAGCGAGACTCCGTCTCAAAAAAAAAAAAAAAAAAGTAAGCTGGCTAGGCACAGTGGCTCATGCCTATAATCCTAGCACTTTGGGAGGCTGAGGTGGGCAGATAACCCGAGGTCGGGAGTTTGAGACCAGCCTGACAAACATGGAGAAAATCCATCTCTACTAAAAATACAAAAAATTAGCCGGGCATGGTGGCATATGCCTGTAATCCCAGTTACTCGGGAGGCTGAGGCAGGAGAATTGCTTGAACCCAGGAGGCAGAGGTTGCAGGGAGCTGAGATCTCGCCATTGCACTCGAGCCTAGGCAACAAGAGCAAAACTCTGTCTCAAAAACAAAACAAAACAAAACAAAAGCCATGAAGGCAGAAGTTGGAGTAATACCGTATGGGAGAAGGAGAGGGTTTTTTAGGATACAGAATTTAACTTGTTTGTGGCGTGAAGAGATGGAACCAGAGGAGAGAGAAGCTGAGATTGAAGAAAGGTGATAATTGAAATTGGACTTTTAGAGGAAGGAGATGCTTTCCAGTACATATCTGAAGGTTATGCTTGCAGAAGAAGTAGGCTGTCTCTGGAATAGGAGGGGAGAGAACTATCATCAGTGGACTAAAAGGTGGAAAGAAGATAAGTTGACAAAGGTTGTCACTGATGACATGTAGTTTTCCTCTCAAAGGTGAGGTTATTTTGCAAGAGTGAGATAAGTAGTTTCAGGCTAGCAACTCTGGTGAGATGAAGTGTTTCTGAAATTCACTGTGGGCTGGGCGTGGTGGCTTATATCTTAATCCCAGCACTTTGGGAGGCCAAGGTGGGCAGATCACCTGAGGTCAGGAGTTCAAGACCAGCCTGGCCAACATGGTAAAACCCCGTTTCCACTGAAAAACACAAAAATTAGCCCGGCGTGGTGGCCGGTTTCTGTGTTCCCAGCTACTCGGGAGGCTGAGGCAGGAGAATCGCTTGAACGGGGGAGGAGGAGGTTGCAGTGAGCCGAGATTGCACCATTGCACTCCAGCCTGGGCAACAGAGCAAGACTCTGTCTCAAAAAGAAAGAAAAAAAGAAACTCATTGTGCTCCCAAAGCCTACATCATTGTGCTTCATTTGTGACTTCCCTTCAAAGATTGAAGTGAGGGTGAGGGAAAGGAACTTTGTGTCCCTAAAGCCAAGGAAGGCTATTTTAATGAGCCTTTAATATTCATTCATCAAATATTTATTGATGTAATATGGAAGGCACTATGATGGTCATTTGGGGTGATGTTTTTAAGAAGGTCATTGCTGGCCAGGTGCAATGGCTTACACTTGTAATCTCAGCACTTTGGGAGGCCGGGGCGGATCACTTGAGGTCAGGAGTTCGAGACCAGTCTGGCCAACATGGCGAAACCCCACCTCTACTAAAAATACAGAAATTAGCCAGGTATGGTGGTGCACATGCCTATAACCCTAGCTCCTTGGGAGGCTGAGGCAGGAGAATTGCTTGAATCTGGGAGGTGGAAGTTGTGGTAAGCTGAGATCGCCCCATTGCACTCCAGCCTGGGCGACGAGCAAAACTCCATCTCAAGAAAAATAAATAAAAAATAAAAAGGTCATTCCTTTCAAATAGCTCAGACTAGAAAGGAAGATAGGAAGACACCTCTATAAACAAATACACTGTGGGCCAGGTGCGGTGTCTCACGCTTGTAATCCCAGCTCTTTGGGAGGCCCAGGTGAGTGGATCACCTGAGGTTGGGAGTTTGAGACAAGCCTGACCAACATGGAGAAACCCTGTCTCTACTAAAAATACAAAATTAGCTAGGCGTGGTGGCGCATGCCTGTAATCCCAGCTACTTGGGAGGCTGAGGCTTGGGAGGCTGAGGCAGGAGAATCGCTTGAAGCCAGGAGGCAGAGGTTACCGTGAGCCGAGATTGCGCCACTGCACTCCAGCAATAGTGCGAGACTATGTTTCAAAACAAACAAAAAATACATTGTGATAAGTTGTAAGAGTAATCAAAGAGATCACTTCTGGTAGATGATAATGTAGAACGATCAGACATTTCAAAGTAAGGAGCATGTCAACTGGGCATGCTGGCACCCATCTGCAGTTCTAGCTACTTGGGAGGCTGAGGTTGGAGGATCAGTTGAGCCCAGGAGTTCAGGGCTGCAGTGAGCTGTGGTTGCAGCACAGCACTCCAACATGGGTGATAGAGCAAGATTCTCTTAAAAGAAAAATAGCATTTGAATTTTTTCCCTTTAAAAGAAAAAAATATTTTTTTGAGACGCAGTCTCTCTCTGTTGCCCAGGCTAAAGTGCAGTGGCGCTATCTTGGCTCACTGCAACCTCTGCCTTTCGGGTTCAAGCAATTACTCTACCTCAGCCTCCCGAGTTGCTGGAATTACAGGAGCGTGCCACTAGGCCCAGCTAATTTTTGTATTTTTAGTAGAGATGGGGTCTCACCATGTTGGCTAAGCTACTCTGGAACTCCTGACCTCAAATGACCCAGCTGCCTCGGCCTCCCAAAGTGCTGGAATTACAGGCATGAGCCACTGTGCCTGACCAAAAGAAAAAATCTTTTATTTAAAGATTTTAATAAGTAGTGCACATTCATTACGTACAAAGTATAAAAAAGACAAAACATTACCTATAATTTCACAGACCAGAGCTAACTACTCTTGTGGTATATATCCTCGCAATATTTTGAAGACTTAAAAAATATGTGTGTATATTTATGTATACCATATATCTGTATCTGCAGTATATATTTATGTGTGTGGTTTTTTTTTTTAGACAGTGTCTTACTCTGTCACCCAGGCTGGAGTGCAGTGGCATGATCTTGGCTTACTGCAACCTTTGCCTCCCAGATTCAAGCCATTCTCCTGCCTCAGCCTCCCAAGTAGCTGGGATTACAGGCGTGTGCCACCACCCCTGGTTAATTTTTATGTGTTTTTGTAGAGATTGGGTTTCACCATTTTGGCCAGGCTGGTCTTGAACTCCTGGCCTCATGTGATCTGCCCTCCTTGGCCTCCCAAAGTGCTGGGATTATAGGCATGAGCCACCACACTCAGCTGTACAGTTCTTTAGCTAGCATTTGTTGCCATGTAAATATGAAAAAATGCTATGAAAAGAAATCAGTAAAATTTGAAAACTTAATTTTTAATCCTACACTATCATTTATTTAATTTTTCCTTCCCACATTTTTTTTCCTAGGTTAATAAAAAATAAAAATTGCTCTGGGTGCGGTGGCCCATGCCTGTAATCCTAGCACTTTGGGAGGCTGAGGCGGGTGGATTGCCTGAGCTCAGGAGTTTGAGACCAGCCTGGGAACACGGTAAAACCCTGTCTCTACTAAAAATACAAAAAATTAGCCGCCGAGGTGGCATGTGTCTGTAATCCCAGCTATTGGGAGGCTGAGACAGAAGTATCACTTGAACCCGGGAGGGGGAGGTTGCAGTGAGCCAAGATCACGTCCTTGCACTCCAGCCTGGGCAACAGAGCAAGACTCCATCTCAAAAAACAAAACAACAACAACAACAAAAAAAATTGCTAATTGTATATGAGAAGGCAAATAATGTCTTTTAAGTTTTGAAATGGGATGGTGGGTTTCTGATAGCTGAAAATGGAGAGAAAGGGCATTTATGCTTGTGCAACAAATAATACTGAAATATGTGTATATATAGAAAATTCATAGAGTAGGGGAAGACATTTTGGGAAGGGATTTGGTTTTTTTCTTTTTTTTTTTTAAGATGAAGCCTTGCTCTGTTGCCCAGGCTGGAGTGCAGTGGCGTGATCTCAGCTCACTGCAACCTCCGGCTCCTGGGTTCAAGCGATTCTCCTGCCTCAGCCTCCTGAGTAGCTGGGACTACAGGCGCATGCCACCACACCCGGCTAACTTTTGTATTTTTAGTAGAGACGGGGTTTCACCATGTTGGCCATGCTGGTTTTGAACTCCTGAGTTCAGGCAGTCTGCCCTTCTCGGCCTCCCAAAGTGCTGGGGTTACAGGCATGAGCCACCACGGTTGGCTGGGCAAAGGATTTGTGCCTGGAAAAAAAGGTTGATGTTAGTTCCTCTCTTGAATTGCTATAGTTCACTCATATAAATATAGATACTGAACTCTTATGTAAACTCATTATGTATGTGCTTTGGATATGTAAACTATTTGTTTAAAATATATTCATATACTTAAGCCAAATAACACCAGCAGATGCATACAAGAGCTACCTCTTGAATCATTTTATCTTGAACCTCACTTCCCAATGCAGAATAAATTGCTTCCTCATCCGTGTTCCCATAGTGTTGTATAAAAACCTGACCTCACAGTCTCATAGTTCCTAGTTCCTAGTCTCACTCATTAGAATGTGAATTCCTCAAAGGCAGAAGCTATATTTTAAACATCATTGGATCCCTAGCACTTACTACAGTTCTGGCATAGTTGTTTTTAATTGACTTTTCCTCTCTACAGCTGAGGAGGATGAGGACAAGGAAGATGATTTCCGAGCTCCCCTTTACAAAACAGTGGAGATCAAGGGCATCCAGGTGCGCATGAAATGGTGTGCCACCTGCCGCTTCTACCGTCCCCCTCGATGTTCCCACTGCAGTGTCTGTGACAACTGTGTGGAGGTAAGCACCCTAGGTGGGGTAAGACTTCATGCTTAACCTTCATTGTCTTCATCCTAACCATATAATAGATTCTTAGCTTTGGATGTGGTATAGTCCTGTCTACGTTGGCCACATGGTCCAGCTCTGTCACATGGTGTTAGTAATGACATAACATGAGAGGCAGAGCATAAATATTATTGTAGGAGGGAAGCTTTAACTCAGTATGGGCATAGACTTTCTTTTTTATTTACTTATACTTTTTGTAGTGATGAGGTCTCCCTGTGTTGCTTGGACTGTCTCAAATTCCTGGCTTCAAGTGATTCTCATGCCCTGGCCTCCCAGAGTGCTGGGATTACAGGCATGAGCCATTGCACCAGCAGGGTGTAGGCTTTCTTGACACCAAGATTTATAGTTCTAGCCTTCTAGCTGTTGGCTCATCTTTGGTTATTTATCCTGGCTTTGAGTTTTCTCTTCCAGAAAATCATGCCATTGTGTTTCGATTTGTTGTAGTTCTTTTCCTGCCTGTCCTTCTGTATCCCTTGTCCTTTTTCCATTCCATTTTCATTTGGCTGTAAGCAGTTACCTGCCAAATTCTCCATCCAATCCTCTTTTCTCATGAATCTTGATGTTTTTGCAAAGCCGCTGATATTCATCACTTTTAGAGTTCTTTGGTCACATAGGATAAACTTTGAGAACTGGCCTTGGCCTTTTCATTTTTTTTTTTTTTTTTTTTAGAGGTGGGGTCTTCTATGTTGCCCAGTATAGTGGCTATTCACAGGCAGTCATCATAGTTCACTACAGCCTTGAACTCCTGGGCTCAAGCCCCAGCCTCCCAAGTAGCTGGGACTACAAGTGTGCACCACGACGCCTGGTTTGGCCTTGGCCTTTGACCAACCTCTGGAAGGTCTTCCTTGCAGATTTATAGAGCAAAATAAACTGGATTTAATTTTGAACTAATTGGTGACCATGATCATAAATTACTAAAACCAAAACTTAGCTGCCATTTGTTTCTTTTCTTGACAGAAGTAATTTAATGCTATGGTCCAGGGATGCCTCTCATCTGTCTCTTTTTGTCCCTAGGAATTTGATCATCACTGCCCCTGGGTGAACAACTGTATTGGTCGCCGGAACTACCGTTATTTCTTCCTCTTCCTCCTTTCCCTGACAGCCCATATTATGGGTGTGTTTGGCTTTGGCCTCCTTTATGTCCTCTACCACATAGAGGAACTCTCAGGGGTCCGCACGGCTGTCACGTATCCTTCAAGGCCTTTTAGGTTGTGGGATTGGAAGGGGGAGGAATGAGGGCTAAAGGGAAAATGGCTGCAGTAGGGGCTGGGGAAAGTGAGATCATGTTGCTCTGTTCTCCTTGATTGTTTGGCATCAGAATGGCAGTAATGTGTGTGGCTGGCTTATTCTTCATCCCTGTAGCTGGCCTCACGGGATTTCACGTGGTGCTGGTGGCCAGGGGACGCACAACCAATGAACAGGTATGGAGAGAAGTGACGAGAGACCCCTGAAGAGCAGGGCATGTGTCTTTAGCCCTCTGATTAGTGTGCAGTGTAGTGCTTCCACAAAGAGATGCTTAGTGAATACTTTTCATGATTATGTAGAGATTAATGGTAGGGAGTGAGGTAGTCCTAATTCCTCATGTAAGCATAGAGGCCATGTAAGAATAGAGGCCATTTCTCACATATACACCATGGAATACTATGAAGCCATAAAAAAGGATGAGTTCATGTCCTTTGTAGGGACATGGATGAAGCTGGAAACCATCATTCTGGGCAAACTGTTTCAAGGACAGAAAACCAAACACCGCATGTTCTCACTTATAGGTGGGAATTGAACAATGAAAACACTTGGACACATGGTGGGGAACATCACACACTGGGGCCTGTTGTGGGGTGGGGGAGGGATAGCATTAGGAGATATACCTAATGTAAATGACGAGTTAATGGGTACAGCACACCAACATGGCACAGGTATACATATGTAACAAACCTGCATGTTGTGCACATGTACCCTAGAACTTAAAGTATAATAATAAAAAAAAAGAAAATAAATTCTCAAAGAGATGCTAAGACAATAGAGATAAAGGCTGAATTTTGCCCTAAAATATCTTTTTTTTTGAGACAGAGTCTCACTCTGTCGCCCAGGCTGGTGTCCAGTGGCGTGATCTTGGCTCACTGCAATCTCCGCCTCCTGGGTTCAAGTGATTCTTCTGCCTCAGGCTCCCCAGTAGCTGAGATTACAGGTGTGCATCACCACGCCCAGCTAATTTTTGTATTTTTAGTAGAGACAGGGTTTCACCATGTTGGCCAGGCTGGTCTCGAATTCCTGACCTCAGATGATCCACCCACCTCGGCCTCCGAAAGTGCTAAAATATCTTTTGTAACAAAATAATGTCTATCTCCAAAGAAACTCTTGGATGGTTTGGCATCATCACCTGAAATATCAATTGAGAGATCCAAACCAAACTGAAATTAGACAATATAGCATAAAGAATAAGATGATAGTTTTTTAAACAATACTCACCATAGAACTTGGTATCCAAATAATAGTATTCTTTAGTTTGTCAAAAATTATATTAATAGTTTAAAGTGTGGCAAGACATATATGTATATATATATATATATGCTCATCATATGCATGTATTTAAGATCTTCCTGCAAAAAAAAAAAAAAAAAAGAGCCATTTCGTAGTTAACAGACATTTACTGTATGCCCACTGGATACTGGAGAATTTAGGCTCTCAGTTTAGAGAAACAACAAAAGAGTTGGGCTAGCCCTCAAGAAACTTATAGTGCTGCTTACAGGAAAGCAATGATTTTTGTGCATGTAATAGTAGCTAACCTTAATTGCTTTTTTTTTCTTTTTTGAGACGGAGTATCGCTCTGTCACCCAGGCGGGAGCCCAGTGGCTGGGGCGCAGTGGCAGGATCTCGGCTCACTGCAACCTCTGCCTCCTGGCTTCAAGCAATTCTCCTGCCTCCGCTACCCAAGTAGCTGGGATTGCAGGTGCCTGACAGCACGCCCGGCTAATTTTTATATCTTTTTATAGTAGAGACGGGCTTTGCCATGGTGGCCAGGTTGGTCTCGAATTCCTGACCTCAGGTGATCCACTTGCCTCAGCCTCCCAAAGTGCTGGGATTACAGGTGTGAGCCACCATGCCAGCCCTTAATTGCTTATTCTTTATCTTAGTTTTCAATATTTAGAAAGCTATCCCATTTTATATGAGGAAACTGAGGTTTTGGGTCAGCAACCATGAGGTAGACGTAGGATTTGAACTAAGGACTCTGACTGTAGATTCCCTGCTCTTAACCATAACATATATAAATTTCTTGTGTTTTACTCATTTGCGTATCCCTCAGATAGTGAGTGCACAATAATTTGTAATAGATTTGTATTTTGGCCTTTGGAAGTCAAGGTCTCATCTTCTAACCTGGTATTTTTTTCCTCCCTCTAGGTTACGGGTAAATTCCGGGGAGGTGTGAACCCCTTCACCAATGGCTGCTGTAACAATGTCAGCCGTGTTCTCTGCAGTTCTCCAGCACCCAGGTATACCTATCCCTTTGGTCTAGTGTTTACCATTGGTCAGAACTTTTATCTTCTTTGGGCTTGTTCTGGTAAAGGAGGGATCTTGTGGGAGACAGCCTTTAGGAAGGGTTCTCTATCTTAGAATGGTAAGTACCTACATGACCATCCTTTAGTGCAGTGGTCCCTAACCTTTTTGGCAGCAGGGACCAGTTTCATGGGAGACGGTTTTTCCAGAGATGGGGGCTAGGGCGGGGTGGTTTCAGGATGAAACTGTTCCACCTCAGATCATGAGGCATTAGATTCTCATGGCTGGGTGTGGCGGCTTACACCTGTAATCCCAGCACTTTGGGAGGCCAAGGTGAGAGAATCACTTGAGGTCAGAAGTTTGAGTGCAGCCTGGCCAATATAGTGAAACCCCATCTCTACTAAAAATACAAAAATTAGCCGGGCAAGGTGGCAGGCACCTGTAATCCCAGCTACTTGGGAGGCTGAGGCAGGAGAATAGCCTGAACCTGGGAGGGAGAGGTTGCAGTGAGCTGAGATCACACACATACAACCTAGATCCCTTGCATGTGTAGTTTACAACAGGGTTCTAGGGTTTGCGCTCCTAGGAGAATCTCATGCCTTCACTGATCTGACAGGAGGTGGAGCTTAGGTGGTAATGCTCGCTGGCCCACTGCTCACCTCCTGCTGTGTGGCCCAGTTCCTAACAGGCCACGAACCGGTACTGGTCTGCGGCCCAGGGGTTGGGGACCCCTGCTTTAGTGGACACTGTGAATTCCATTGATATTCTTCAGGTATTAAGGTAAATCTCCTTTGAAAATTGAGAGTGAATAAGATACACTCCAAAGTGCTTTCCTTGAGCTAGGTATCTGCTCAGAAAGGCCTAGTCTTGCTTCAGTCCTTCACAGAATCAAAGAAATCTGTTTATTGCTAAGTAAGTGATGACCAAAACTGCAATTACTTTTGCACCAACCTAATAAAAATGCTTTATGCAAACTGTAGATACTTGAAAATAAATGAATGAAAGCTCTCTCTCTTGACACTTAGGTATTTGGGGAGACCAAAGAAAGAGAAGACAATTGTAATCAGACCTCCCTTCCTTCGACCAGAAGTTTCAGATGGGCAGATAACTGTGAAGATCATGGATAATGGCATCCAGGGAGAGCTGAGGAGAACAAAGGTGAGGAATTTAGGGAAGTCAAGCTAGATAACGTGGAAATCTAACTCAAGGCAAAGGGATGGAAGCTTGCTTTAATTTGCTTTTTTGTTTTTCCTTTTGAGACAGAGTCTTGCTCTGTTGCCCAGGCTGGAGTACAGTGGTGCGATCTCGGCTCACTGCAAACTCTGCCTCCTGTGTTCAAGCAATTCTCCTGCCTCAGCCTCCAGAGTAGCTGGGATTACAGGTGCCTGCCACCTTACCTGGCTAATTTTTGTATTTTTAGTAGAGATGGGGTTTTGCCATGTTGGCCAGGCTGGTCTCAACCCCCTGACCTCAGGTGATCCGCCCACCTTGGCCTCCCAAAGTACTGGGATTACAGTCATGAGCCACTGTGCCTGGCCCATATTTCTTACAGTGTTTATCACTTACTGATTTGTGTTAAAATTACTTCAATATAAATCTTGTTTTCTACATTGGATTTTTTCTTTTTTTGAGAGGAAGTCTTGGTCTGTTACTCAGGCTGGACTCCTGTGGTATGATCTCAGCTCACTGCAGCCTCTTCCTCCCAGGTTCAAGCGATTCTCATGCCTCAGCCACCCAAGTAGCTGGTACTACAGGCGCATGCCACCACGCCCTGCTAATTTTTGTATTTTTGGTAGAGGCAGGGTTTTCCTATGTTGGCCAGGCTGGTCTCGAACTCCTGACCTGAATTGATCCACCTCCCTCAGCCTCCCAAAGTGCTGGAATTACAGGCGTGAGCCACTGCACCTGGCCCTATATTAGACTTTAAGTTCATTAACAATAAAAAATGAATTCATTAATTTCCATGTCTTCATAGGACTTAGCAGCTTACAGCTAGATGGTAGGAGCTAAACAAGTAGTGGTTGGTTTAAATGGGCAAATAAGTGACAGAGTTAAAACCTTTTTTTTTTGAGACGGAGTCTCGCTCTGTCACCCAGGCTGGAGTGCAGTGGCCAGATCTCAGCTCACTGCAAGCTCCGCCTCCCGGGTTCACACCATTCTCCTGCCTCAGCCTCCCGAGTAGCTGGGACTACAGGCACCGCCACCTCGCCCGGCTAGTTTTTTGTATTTTTAGTAGAGACGGGGTTTCACCGTGTTAGCCAGGATGGTCTCTATCTCCTGACCTCGTGATCCGCCCGTCTCGGCCTCCCAAAGTGCTGGGATTACAGGCTTGAGCCACCGCACCCGGCCTAAAACCTTTTTTAAACCTTTCTTCTGCCGGGTACAGTAACTCATGCCTATAATCCCAGCACTTTGCGAGGCTGAGGTGGGAAGATCGCTTGAGTTCAGCTCAGCCTGGACAACATAGCGAGACTCCATCTCTAAAACAGACTAAAATAAAAAATAGAAAACTTTTCTGGCTGAGCACAGTGGCTCACGTCTGTAATCCCAGCACTTTGGGAGGCTGAGGTGGGTGGATCACCTGAGGTCAGGAGCTCAAGACCAGCCTGACCAACATGGAGAAACCCCATCTCTATTAAAAATATAAAATTAGTCGGGTGTGGTGGCCCTTGCCTGTAATCCCAGATACTTGGGAGGCTGAGGCAGGAGAATTGCTTGAAGCCGGGAGGTGGAGGTTGCAGTGAGCCGAGATCATGCCTGTTGCACTCCAGCATGGGCAACAAGAGCAAAACTCCATCTCAAAAAAAAAAAAAAAAATTAGCCAGGCGTGGTGGCACATGCCTGTAATCCTATCTGCTTGGGAGGCTGAGGCATGAGAACTGCTTGAACCTGCAAGCCAGAGGTTGCAGTGAGCCAAGATCACGCCACTGCACTCCAGCCTGGGTGACTGAGCAAGACTCCATTTAAAAAAAAAAAACAAGGCTGGGCGCGGTGGCTCAAGCCTGTAATCCCAGCACTTTGGGAGGCCGAGACGGGCGGATCACGAGGTCAGGAGATCGAGACCATCCTGGCTAACACGGTGAAACCCCGTCTCTACTAAAAATACAAAAAACTAGCCGGGCGAGGTGGCGGGCGCCTGGAGTCCCAGCTACTCCGGAGGCTGAGGCAGGAGAATGGCGTGAACCCGGGAGGCGGAGCTTGCAGTGAGCTGAGATCCGGCCACTGCACTCCAGCCCGGGCGACAGAGCGAGACTCCGTCTCAAAAAAAAAAACAAAAAAACAAAAAAATTTTCTTCATCTAATACTATACCCAAACTGATTCTTGTGCCTTGTCTTCCAGTCTGGTTTAGAAATATATGATAGGCAGTGGCTCATGTCTATAATCTCAACACTTTGGGTGGCCAAAGTGGGGTGGTATTGCTTGAGGTTAGGGGTTCAAGACCAGCTTGGGCAACATGGCGAGACCCCCGTCTCTACAAAATAAAGTAAAATAAATTAACTGGGTGAGGTGACATGTACCTGTAATCCCAGCTACTTGGGAGGCTGAGGTTGAAGGCTCAAGGCTCAAGGCTCAAGGGAGCACTTGAGCCTAAGAGTTGCAGGCTGCAGTGAGCCATGATCGTGTGTGCCACTGTACTCCAGCCTGGGCAAGAGTGAGACCTTGTCTCAAAAGAAAAAAAAAAAAAAGAAATGCATGAGAATTGACTCCCAAATACCTCTCTCTTATACCAATTTAATACTTTGAGTTGCCGTAATGCTCAATTTCCGAATCTGACTTTTCCCTCACCTCATCAATCCAGTCTAAGGGAAGCCTGGAGATAACAGAGAGCCAGTCTGCAGATGCTGAACCTCCACCTCCTCCTAAGCCAGACCTGAGCCGTTATACGGGGCTGCGAACACACCTCGGCCTGGCTACTAATGAGGGTAAGGGCTGCCTTGATTTGTAAGATACTAGAACTAGGGGCAGGATTGAGAAGGTTATGAGCTTTAGAGGACATGCAAGGGCTGGGAGATATTACTTGTGTTGTGACTTTAAATACCCAACAGGTGGTACTTGTGCCACTTTGCAACTGGAAGAGAAGAGATGCCATTTAGCTATTGGCAGTGAATGGGACTTTTGCCGGGAAAATGGTCAGCCTCTAGGCAGACCAGAGAACATCATAGGACCTTTTTGGTGCATTTATCCACCCTGAGTTCTGGGCTGGTTTAAGTCTTTAGTCTTGATTTCAGCGAAGGGTATATCCCTACCTTGTCCTCTCCCTGTACTTAAGGAACCCTAGGCAGATAAAGTGAACCACTCATAGGCTAGACACAGTGGCTCACACCTGTGATCCCAGCACTTTGGGAGGCCAATGCAGGAGGATTGCTTGAGCCCAGGAGTTCAAGACCACCCTGGACAACATAGCAAGACTGTCTCTACAAAAAATAAAAAAAAAATTAGCTGGGCATAGTGGCATATGTCTGCAATCCAGCTACTCAGGAGGCTGAGGTGGGAGCCCAGGAGTTCAAGGCTCCAGTGAGCTATAATCGTGCCACTGCACTCCAGCGTGGACAGCAGAATGACCCTGTCTCTTAAACCAAAACACCGCTTGTAAAGTAGTGCCCCCTTGGCCTTTTTTCTTGCAGATAGCAGCTTACTGGGCAAGGACAGCCCCCCGACACCTACCATGTACAAGTATCGGCCGGGTTACAGTAGCAGCAGTACATCAGCTGCCATGCCGCATTCCTCCAGCGCCAAGGTACTGAGTACTCTAAGAGGTGGGGTAATAACATGCCAACTGACTGGACACAGTGGCTCATACCTATAATCCCAGCACTTTGGGAGGCCAAGGTGGGCGGATCACAAGGTCAAGAGATTGAGACCATCCTGGCCAATGTGGTGAAACTCCGTCTCTACTGAAAATACAAAAATTAGGCCAGGCATGGTAGACCACAAGGTCAGGAGTTCGAGACCAGCCTGGCCAATATGGTGAAACCCCATCTCTACTAAAAATACAAAAATTGCGGGATGCAGTGGCTCACGCCTGTAATCCCAGCACTTTGGGAGGCCAAGGCAGGCGAATCACGAGGTCAGGAGATCAAGACGATCCTGGCTAACACAGTGAAACCCTGTCTCTACTAAAAATACAAAAAAATTAGTCGGGCGTGGTGGCTGGTGCCTGTAGTCCCAGCTACTCGGGAGGCTGAGCCAGGAGAATGGCGTGAACCCGGGAGGCAGAGCTTGCAGTTAGCTGAGATTGCGCCACTGCACTCCAGCCTGAGACCTTGTCTCAAAAAAAAAAATAAATACAGAAATTAGCTGGGCGTGGTGGTGGTGGAGCACCTGTAATCCCAGCTACTCAGGAGGCTGAGGCAGGAGAATCGCTTGAATCTGGGAGGTAGAGGTTGCAGTGAGCCAAGATTGCGCCACTGCACTCCAGTCTGGGCGACAGAGTGAGACTCTGTCTCAAACAAAAATAAAAAGTTAGCTGGACGTGGTGGTATGCACCTGTAGTCCCAGCTACTCGGGAGGCTGCAGTGAGCCGAGATCCCACCGCTGGATTCCAGTCTGGTGACAGAGTGAGACTCCACCTCAAAAAAAAAAAATTTAAAAAAGGTTGAGCATGGTGGCTCAAGCCTGTAATCCCAGCACCTTGGGAGGCCGAGGTGGGCAGACCACCTGAGGTCAGGAGTTTGAGACCAGCCTGGCCAACATGGTGAAACCCTATCTCTACTAAAAATACAAAAATTAGCTGGGTGTGGTGGCAGGCGCCTGTAATCCCAGCTACTCTGGAAGCTGAGGCAGGAGAATCGTTTGAACCTGGGAGGCTGAGGTTGAAGTGAGCCAAGATTGTGCCATCACACTCCAGACTGGGCGACAGGGTGAGACTGTGCCTCAAAAACACACACACATACACACAAAATACATGCCAACTGTTCTGGGAAAAAAAGATTAGGGGAAGGGAAGAGAAGAAAACAAAGGACATTTCACTAATTGTTGGCATTCGTGGAACTGAATCTCCTTGATACTGTGTCCTTCATCAGACTGGGCAATATAGCATAATAGATTAGTGCTTGATCTGAGTTTATAACCCAGTTCTGCCCACGGGCGAGATACTTAACCTTTGTACGCCTTGGTTTCTGTATCTGAAAATGAGATGATATTTGTTTGAATTCAGTTTTTCTTGAGGGATTAGCCCACATAATGCATGTAAGAGTTCTAAGCATATAGCACATAATACTCTTTTTGACCAACTCCTTGGGCTCTGGGATCTAGCTTCTGTCACAAGAGGAGCACTAAGAGCCTGCTTTACTTTCTTCCTTAGTTGAGTCGTGGGGACAGCTTGAAGGAGCCAACCTCAATTGCAGAGAGCAGCCGTCATCCCAGCTACCGCTCAGAGCCCAGCTTGGAACCAGAGAGCTTCCGTTCTCCTACCTTTGGCAAAAGTTTTCACTTCGATCCACTATCCAGTGGCTCACGCTCCTCCAGCCTCAAGTCAGCCCAGGGCACAGGCTTTGAGCTGGGCCAGTTGCAATCCATTCGTTCAGAGGGCACCACCTCCACCTCCTATAAGAGCCTGGCCAACCAGACACGCAATGGAAGCCTATCTTATGACAGCTTGCTCACACCTTCAGACAGCCCTGATTTTGAGTCAGTGCAGGCAGGGCCTGAGCCAGACCCACCTTTAGGCTATACCTCTCCCTTCCTGTCAGCCAGGCTGGCCCAGCAACGGGAAGCTGAGAGACACCCACGTTTGGTGCCAACTGGCCCAACACACCGAGAGCCCTCACCAGTCCGTTACGACAATCTGTCGCGCCACATTGTGGCCTCCCTCCAGGAACGAGAGAAGTTGCTGCGCCAGTCACCCCCACTCCCAGGCCGTGAGGAAGAACCAGGCTTGGGGGACTCAGGCATTCAGTCAACACCAGGCTCAGGCCATGCCCCTCGTACTAGTTCCTCCTCAGATGATTCAAAGAGATCACCTTTGGGCAAGACTCCACTGGGACGCCCAGCTGCCCCCCGTTTTGGCAAGCCAGATGGGCTAAGGGGCCGGGGAGTAGGGTCCCCTGAACCAGGCCCAACAGCCTCATACCTGGGCCGATCGATGTCTTACAGCAGCCAAAAAGCCCAACCTGGTGTTTCTGAGACAGAAGAAGTGGCCTTGCAGCCATTACTGACACCCAAGTAAGTATTAGTACTATCCTGACCCTTAGCCAATTTCAAATTGGCATACTGCTCTGCAAAAGCCATTAGGGCTTCTGTTGTACATCCTAATGTAGGTGGACCCATGGGTATCCTGGTAGCTCTTTATTTTCACTTTGACTCCACCTGCCTTCATGGGCAATTGCTGTTAAGAGACTGAAGATTAATACTTTTTCCACAATCCTATCTTCCTAAAAGTATTTGCCTGGGAGTAAGTACATATTATAGCTGTTACTAGAGAGTAGTAGTAAATAGGAGAGATTGAGAATCAGGCTTATTTTAAGCAGGGCAATAAAGGGGAACGTTTGGGTAAGAAAGTATGGATATAGAAAAGAACATCATTTTTTTCTCTGAACCTTTGAAACTGTCTCCCTTTGCGATGTTTGTGTCCCATTTCCTAACACCTGTCTCGTCTCTTCTTTCCAGAGATGAAGTACAGCTGAAGACCGCCTACAGCAAATCCAACGGGCAGCCCAAGAGCTTAGGCTCAGCCTCCCCTGGCCCAGGCCAGCCATCTCTCAGTAGCCCCACGAGGGGAGGAGTCAAGAAGGTGTCAGGGGTTGGTGGTACCACCTATGAAATTTCGGTGTGAGCCTTCGGCGCCTCCCCTCCCCAACGCCTCTGCGCCTACACCAAAGGGCCCCAGGTGGCCACCTTCCTTCCCTCAAGGGGCTCCCCTCCCCTGCATGGGCATTTTTTAAACCACCAATTCCAAGAGGATGAGGAGTGTTTTCTAAAATGCAGTGGGCTTGGGGAGTCGGAGAGTTGGGGCCCTGAGACTGGGGTAGCAACCCCCTCCTCTTATCTTTTAAGACCTTCCCTTCCTTGATCCCTGGACCAGACTCAGTGGACATTTGTGCAATTGCTTCGCCCTGGAGGGAACCAGATCATTTTTAAACCAGAAATAATTTTTTTTATTATTGTTACGGATTCTATTTTTTTCCTCTTCTGCATTACCAGGTGTGTGTGTACATATAATATATATATATATATATTATAAATATCAAAGAAATTATATATCTATCCTGGGATGGGAAAATGAGGAGGGATACATATATAGAGGGGGATCTTACTCTTCCCATTCCTCAGACCAGCAGGAAAAGAGGGGAGACGTCAGTCTTTTCCCTGTGGTTCCCTCTCATTTGTTCCAGTTACTAAGGAAATAGCATCCTCTGTTGGTGCTAAGTGTGATTAGGAAGAAGCCTGGGGAGAGGCGAGTCTGGGATTTTGGTCACAAGAGGGAGGGACTTGGAGAGGAGAATTAGTTTTCTAGGTTCATTGGCATTTAGTTTCCCTAGGAAAGGGGTCAAAACTTCAAGACACTGGTGGTGGGGGGAGATCAGGAAAATAACTTGGCCTAGCTCAAACAATATTGGATAATCCCCTCCTTGTGGGAGAGGGATTCGAGTGGGCTCCGTCTACTAGCCCCTTGGAGCCTCCCCTAGCTTACACAGTTAACTTGATTTTAAAATCCAAGGCCAGGAGAGAAGAATCCAAAAAGCAATATTTTTCATCACATGCCAAAAACAGGGGATAGAGAGAAGGAGTGGTAGGCCTAGGCCCCTCCAATTGTCCCTTGGGGGTTACCCCTCAGCCCACCTCACTATGGTGCTGGGTAGAGGGGATACCTGGGTTCTAACCTCTAAATAGGGGAGATCCCAGCCTCCACAAAGAGGCCCTTTTATTTTTTATTCTGATTAGCCATTTTAAACCAGCGAGGAATAAAAAGAAATCCTGATCTAACCAGCGCCCCCTGACTTGTGTTATTTTGTCTGGTTGAGACAAGGTGAACAATTTCTGGTGGGAAGTTACCACAGTGACAACCTCATAAGCTTCTCTGGTCCCAGCCCTTCTTTAGGCAAGACTATAATGAAATTAGCCACTTAAAACAACTACTACTAAAAAAATAGAGACCGAGTGCGGTGGCTCACGCCTGTAATCCCAGCACTGAGGGAGGCTGAGGCAGGAGGATCACATGAACCCAGGAGTTCCAGGCCAACCTTGGCAACATAGAGACTCAATTTCTAAAAACAACAGGTCCTGTTTTTATTTGGGTAATGTAATTAAAAAATACCTGGAAAAAAAGTCTCTTGAAACCACGAAAGCTGTTATTTGAAAGCTTAGAGAACTCTTAAAAGTTGTTTCTTTTAAGAGACAGGGCCTCATTCTGGTTGCCTATGCTGGAGGGCAGTGGCACAATCAGATCACTATACCCTCAAACTCCTGGCCTCAAGGTTCTTCCCACCTCAACCTTCTGAGAAGCTAGGACTTACAGCGGCATGCCACCATGCTTAGCTATTTTTTTTTTCAGTAGAGATGGGCTCTCGACCAATTTTGCCCAGGCTGGTCTCGAACTTCTGGCCTTGAGCAATCATCCTGCCTTGGCCTCCCAAAGCGTTGGGATTACAGGCATGAGCCACCATGCCCAGCTACAGCTGTTTTTTTTTTTTTTTTTGAGACGGAGTCTCGCTCATCGCCCAGGCTGGAGTACAGTGGCGTGATCTTGGCTCACTGCAAGCTCCACCTCCCGGTTCACGCCATTCTGCCTCAGCCTACCAAGCAGCTGGGACTACAGGCGCCCGCCGCTATGCCTGCCTAATTTTTTGCATTTTTGGTAGAGACGGGGTTTCACCGTGTTAGCCAGGATGGTCTCGCTCTCCTGATCTCGTGATCCACCCGCCTCGGCCTCCCAAAGTGCTGGGATTACAGGTGTGAGCCACCGCGCCCAGCCTACAGTTGTTTTTTTAATACAGGATTTAGTCTCTGGAAAGTAAAGCTAATTTTGGAAACAGCCAAAGGTGAGATAGATATGAAAGCCTGTTGAAAGCAGGTTAACTAGATACTGGTGTCAGTTCAATTAGATAGACTTGTCTTCTATTGGACAAAAGCTGTGCTCTTAATTTTCAGTAGGTATCCTTAGACACTAAATCTCAAGCAGTTGGCCAGAACCCTTTGATTACTCAAAATGTAAGAATATAAACTCTTATTTGGGTGTGGTGGCTCACGCCTGTAATCCCAGCACTTTGGGAGGCTGAGGTGGGTAGATCACTTGAGGTCAGGAGTTCAAGACCAGCCTGGACAACATGGTGAAACCCCATCTGTACTAAAAATGCAAAAATGAGCTGGGTATTGGTCATGGGTACCTATAATCCTGGTTATTTGGGAGGCTGAGGTGAGAGAATCACTTGAACCCAGGAGGCACAGGTTGCAGTGAGCTGAGATTGCACTACTGCACTCCAGCGTGGGTGACAGAGCAAGACTCTGTCTCCAAAATTAATTAAAAAAAAAAAAAAAAAAATATATATATATATATATAAACAAAAATTAGCCAGGCATGATGGCACGCACTTGTAGTCCCAGCCACTTGGGAGGCTGAGGTACAAGAATCACTTGAACCCAGGAGGTAGAGGTTGCAGTGAGCCGAGATCACGCCACTGCATTCCTGCGTAACAGAGTGAGACTCTGTCAAAAAACAAACAAACAAACAAAAAAACCCCAGCAAACTCTTATTCTGAAATCTGGGTTTACACCAGTTGAATGAGTGGTTTTCCACCCACTGATTCAGGAACAACCTTGGCTTTCACAGCAACAGATTTTAACTGTGTGTTAAATTTAAAGTCAGGTTACATTAATTCAAGTTTTCTCATGAATGTTTTCAGTTACCTAACCAGCTGGAAAAACTAAAGGTTTTTCTTTTTTTCTAACATTTTGATAGGTTAGGTTACATTTTGTTGCTGTTTTAGAAATGTTTTCACATCAGCTAAGTAACTTTATTGTTTTAACTAAGGAGTGAAGCAGGTCAAAAGTTATTGTAAAGAGAAGAGAAGCATTTACCTTTGCTTGCCAGAAGTTCATTTCAAAAGATCACAGGCTTCTGACCTAAGAACCAATCTTGTTGAAATACATGGGTGACTCCATGTGTTTTCAGTTGGCTATTCTGTTTCAACACATAATTAACCTAGAATATACCATTGAGCCCTACCTGGATCAGCTCTTCAGATGGAGCCTGAGATCACCCAGGCGCCTGGTTCTCAACATAACGGGCAGAGTGTTCTGTGTCTGCTGTGGAGTATTAGTAAGCTTGGGTCATTTTTCATGTTGGTTGGTTCCCTGCATAATGTAACGACAAAACCCAAATCCCCTCAAGTCTTAGCAATGCCTTGTCTTAAATCCTGACTCACAGAAAGGCACATACCTCTTAACAGCAGTCACACTTCAGCCAGTTTGATAAATGTAATTTTTTTTTTTTTTTAAGAAAAAACAGAACAAGTCCTAAATCAGACAACTTGCACAAGAGAGAGAGAAGAAAATTGTAAGCTTCCTGGGAGAGGTCCATGAGAAAACCAACTGGGATAAGCCTACAAAAGCATGTCCCTCTCTCTCCTAATGTACTTAGTCTCAACTGAGCCCAACAGGAGCTGGTCTCTGTCCCAGCTGCAGGATGCTCCCAGGCAGTGTCCAGGAGCCTGGAAGGCAGCTTTTGTCAGCAGGTTCAGTACAGCAGGAAAAGCCATCCTGGCAAAGAGTCCAGTGGTCCTGTTAGCGTAGGCTGCTGCTGCTGCTGGCTTGGGAGCTGCCCATACCTGGGTGGTCTGGACTATGCCGGTTCTGGGACAGAAAGGAGGAGGGGTAAGAACAATTAGGAACTAGCCTTGGCTTTGATCAGGCTGTACAGGAGAAACCTGCAACCTGCCTTGGGTTTTCAATCTTGGGTCCAACCTGAGGCAAAGAACTCTTTAGGTATTTAGGACAGGGGTGAGATCTAGGGAAACTCACTGGGTTGTGGCAATAGGCCTCTACTCTACCTTCTTTTTCTTCTTCTCTTTCTTCTTCCTTTTCCGTTCAGGATCCTCTTCTTTTTTCTTTTTCTTCTTCTTGTGATCTGAATCAGATGGTGTTTCTGTAGGAGACATTAGGTACCTATCACCTATAAAGCTCAAAATCCTCTGCTGTTATGAACCACTGAAAAACTACAGGAAAATCCCAAGTCAGGGGCAACTGCTTTTGTCCAAATGGCCAGAAGGGATACAGAGGTGCTGCTACAGTCCCTGTCCCAAGTCCCAAGAGACCACAGTACATTGGTTTCTTCTTCAGGGGAATTTAGGAGTCCAGAGCTCCATACTGAACTGAACTGGGTTTACCTATGGAAGTTCAAACCAGATTCAGGTCAGGTTTTTTTTTTTTGGTTTGAATAGAACTGCTTCTTACCTGGGGGGACAGGATCCTGGGTACGGCTCTGTTTATGCTTGTGCTTATTCTTCTTCTTGGGAGGCTGAATATGCATCAGACGACACTGCTCTGGCAACTGAAGGAACCAAAGGAAGGTCCAGGTGAGTAGAGGGAGGAAATCTCTCCTGCTCCTATCATCCGTTCTGCTCCATTATGAAGGAACAGACTTGGACAGAAAAACCATCTCCATGTTTAGGCCTCCCCATTTGCCTTCTTCCTCCAACAGGACTCACCGGGCCAGTGTGGAGGCGGAAGCCGGCCAGCATGGTCCCTGTGATAGGATTAAAAGAGCTACTGAGAATAGGGGGCTTCTCAATGAGAGAGCGGAGGCTGCTATTATCATGGGAACCAGGCAAATCAATCATCCCTGGCAGGTCAGGCAGGAAGTTACTTAGCTTCTCCTTCACCTTCTTCCCACAGAATTTATTATAGGCTTGTTCCAAGTTGTAGTGTGTGATCAGATTCGTGCTGCCCGTCAGCTCTGTGCTACCTAGACAATGCAGAATAAAAATAAAAGATCAGTCTTCAAGTAGACCCAGGGAGTGGAGGACTATATATTAACCTAAATAAGGAATTTTTAAGTGCAGATTTTAAAATTTAAAATTTATTTTTAAAGAAACAGAGCAGGCCAGTCACGGTGGCTCTTGCCTGTAATCTCAGAACTTTGGGAGGCCGAGGTGGGCGGATCATGAGGTCCGGAGATTGAGACCATCCTGGCTAACACGGTGAAACCTTGTCTCTACTAAACATATAAAAAATTAGCTGGGTGTGGTAGCATGTACCTGTACCCAGCTATTTAGTAGGCTGAGGCAGGAGAATCACTTGAACCTGGGAGGTGGAGGTTGCAGTGAGCTGAGATTGCGCCACTGCACTCCAGCCTGGGCGACAGTGAGACTCTTGTCTCAGAAAAAAAAAAGAAAAACACAGCAAAAGTAAATAACATGAAAAATATAATACAACACAATGGTAGCTTCCAATGGGAAGGGGAAAAACAGGCAAAAATCCAACAGGGCAGAGACAGGAACTGCTCTAGCCCAATGAAGGAGACACTCGACTCTCTTAGATTAACTAGAGTTGATTTACATGATGCTTGCTTCATGGTAAATGCTGTTCTGAGTGCTTCTCATAAAATGTACTAGTGAAAAATAATATTCTCTGACACAGCCAGGAAAATACTACCTCACAGCTTAGCTACAACCATGCTAAGGGGCTAAATATGCCCCAGTGACTTAAGGGTCTTGTCAAGGACATATTTTTGTACTAGCAAGAAACACTAATCACCTTTACATAAGAAAAGAACCGGGAGATTTTTCTAGCTACCACTGCCTAAATTGTTACCAACATCTTTATTCTTCCTCATGATACTGAGTATGATGCCTTGCCTAAAAGGAATAAATGTTTTTTGTTTTTGAGACGGGAGTTTTGCTCTGTTGCCTAGGCTGGAGTGCAGCGGGGTACGATCTTGGCTCACTGCAACCTCCACCTCCCGGGTTCAAATGATTCTCCCACCTCAGCCTCCCAAGTAGCTGGGATTACATGCACGCACCACCATGCCTGGCTAATTTTTGTATTTTTTATTTTTTAGTAGAGATGGAGTTTCATCATGTTGGCTAGGCTGGTCTTGAACTCCTGACCTCAAGTGATCCACCCGCCTCGACTTCCCAAAGTGCTGGGATTACAGGTGTGAGCCACCATGCACATCCAGGAAGAAATGTTTTATTAGAAGTCAGTCAACTAATGACCAGGTGAGGTGGCTCACGCCTGTAATCCCAGCACTTTGGGAAACCAAGGCGGTCAGGAGTTCAAGACCAGCCTGGGCAATAGTGGCGCACACCTGTAATCCCTGCGAGACGGAGGTTGCAGTGAGCTGAGATCAGGCTACTGCACTCCAGTCTGGGTGTGAGAGTGAGACCCTGTCTCAAAAAACAAAAAAAACAAGTCAGGCAACTAGAATTATTCTGGCTGTCTTCCATGCCTCAGTTTCCTCTTATCTGCGGAATGGAATAATAGCTATCTTACATACACATCATTTTATCCCAAGGTGCAAATGAAAATATACTAAAAAGCATAAAGTATCAGGCCTGGCACAGTGGTTCATGCCTGTAATCCCAGCACTTTGGGAGGCCGAGGCAGCCGGATCATTTGAGGTCAGGAGTTCCAGAGTAGCTTAGCCAACATGGTGAGACCCCATCTCTACTAAAAATACAAAAATTAGCTGGGTGTGGTGGCATGTGCCTGTAGTCACAGCTACTTGGGAGGCTGAGGCAGGAGAACTGCTTGAACCCGGGAGGCGGAAGTTGTAGTGAGCTGAGTTTGCACCACTGCACTCTAGCCTGGGTGGGAGAGTCAGATTCCATCTCAAAAAAAAAAAAAAAAAAAGTATTATATATATGCAAGGCACTATCTATGTAAATATTGCATGGCTGACTTTTTAAAAAATATATACATTATTAGTAACTTAATAAGGAAGAAATGGCTAACTACAACTTCATTTGTAATTATGATAGACATAGAGGGTACAAATGACAAAAATGGCTTGTTTATAATCATTCACTCGGGAAAACAGGTACTGAACTGTAAGCTCCTTGGAGGCACAGACAATGTCGTGTTCATTCATGTATCGCTAGTGCTTAGTACAGTACACACATTAGGTGCTTAATAAATACTTATTAAATAAACAAGACACTTTCCCTCTATACCGCTAGGCCTTATTTCACCCTTTTCCTTCCCTTTACTACCAAACAACTCAGCAGACTGAGCGAGGGTAATGGCAGGAGACCCAATGTCACAGTATCTCTCCTCATAACTCTGGGGACTGCCTCTTGCCATTACAATCTTCTGAATTTCCCCTGCTCCGCCAGCTCTCCTCTGTCCAGATGGTTATCCTTAAGACCCAGGTAAGAAGGCAGTCTGGGTTTTTTCTAAACTTGAGAGTTTAAATTCCAGTTTCAACTATTCTACAAGCATTATTTTTAATTTTTATTTATTTATTTTTTGAGATGGTATCGCTCTGTCACCCAGGCTGGAGTGCAATGGCATGATCTTGGCTCACTGTAATCTCTGCATCCTGGGCTCAAACTGTTTTCCTGCCTCAGCCTCCCAAGTAGCTGGAACTACATGTATACACTGCCATGCTGGGCTAATTTTTATACTTTTTGTAGAGACAGGGGTCTCCCTATGTTGCCCAGACTGGTCTTGAACTCCTAGACTCAAACAATCTGCCTGCCTCAGCCTCCCAAAGTGCTAGGATTACAGGCATGAACCACCCTGCCCAACAAGATTAAAAAAAAAAATTTTTTTTTCTGTTTTGAAATTCCAAACCTTGCCAACATCACTCATGGCTTCTCTATTTCAATCCATGGCACCCACATGTTCCAGATATTTTTGGAAAGCAGTACTCCTCGGTTCACAAATCTTAATGGTTTCTTTTTGCCCTCAGGAGAATGCTCAAATTCCTTTTGACTGGCACTCAAGGCTAATTACATCTTACTCCAACTTAGCTTTGGGGCCTCATTAACCACTACTCCTCTATGCAAAATTTCTGATCTGTCCAAATGAATCTCCCTATCACCTCAAAAATACACCGCTCACATTATTTCATTTTAGGAAAATTCTTCCTAATTTTTCTTCACCAACATGAATTATTCAAGGTCTAGCTCAAGTGACATTTTATTCTTACTGTCATTTTGGATAGCAACACACTTTGAAAACCATTAGATAGTTCTTAATATTGATGGCTAAGATATTGTTAATTGCTGTTGTGAGGTATGAGCACAAAATGAGATGGAGTTGACAGGAAATATAGTCACTATCCTTAAACCACAAATTTTACATTCCTAACTAAACTCCTTGAAAAGCAATGACCAGCATTACTAATCTCTCTCTCCATTTCACCCTCCTCATACACCCAGCATTTGCCCAGAACAGATATTCAATCTGTCAACTGACTGATACAAATAGCTACAATCAGAATAGGGAAGGCAAAAGAAAGATTAAAAGAAACTGCTGGTGGACATCAATCACTAACTAATCAAAGGGATGTCAACTTCTCCATGTTTCAGTTTTTTCAATTATAAAATGTAGATAATAATGCTACCTCAAAGAGCTATTCTAAGTATTAAATACTACTTCATATAAGTGTGTTGTGAACTTTGAAGTACCATACCAATATTTGTCGCTACTTCCCTCAAGTCATGATGCAGAAATAAGACTTGAGACAATGAAAGGCATCTGGGAGGCCAGGCAGTGGTGGCTCACACCTGTAATCCTGGCACTTTGGAAGGCCAAGGTGGGTGGATCACCTGAGGTTGGGAGTTTGAGATCAGCCTGACCAACAGGGAGAAACCCCGTCTCTACTAAAAATAAAAAATTAGCTGGGTGTGGGGGCGCATGCCTGTAATCCCAGCTACTCGGGAGGCTGAGGCAGGAGAATCGCCTGAACCTGGGAGGCAGAGGTTTCAGTGAGCCGAGATTGCGCCACTGCACTCCAGCCTGCGCAACAAGAGCAAAACTCTGTCTCAGGAAAAAAAAAAAAAAAGAGAGAGAGAAAGGCAGCATCTTGGAGACCAAACATGTCCAAAACAACTCTTGATTTCCACCTCTTCAAACTTGTTCCTTCCTCATCTTCCAAGTCTCCGTACCCATACACCCAATTATTCAAGCTGAAAACTTAAAAAGGCATCAATTCCTTTATCTCCTTCACTTCTATATACAATATATATTTTTAACTGAGACAGCTTCTTCCTCTATCATCTAAGCTGGAGCACAGTGGCACTGTACTCCACTCAACTGCAGCCTCAACTTCCTGGGCTCAAGTGATTCTACCACCTCAGCTTCCTAAGTAGCTGAGACTACAGGTGTACGCTGCTATCCCTAGCTAATTTACTTTTATTTTTTGTAGAGATGGGGTCTCATTATATTGCCCAGGCTGGTCTCAAACTTTTGGGCTCAAGTAGTCCTCCCACCTCAGCCTCCCAAAGTGCTGGGATTACTGGCGTTAGCCACAGTGCCTGGCCCTATATTTAGCTTTTCAGCTCTACGTCTAACACCCTGTATCCATTTACTTCTCTAAATAAGTACATTTGACCAAGTTCCTATGTTAAAATGGCTTTCCTTGGCTAGGCACAGTGGCTCAGGCCTATAATCCTAGCACTTTGGGTGGCCAAGGCAGGAGGACTGTCATTGGCCAGGAGTTCAAGACCAGCTTGGGGGCCGGGCGCGGTGGCTCAAGTCTGTAATCCCAGCACTTTGGGAGGTCGAGACAGGCGGATCACGAGGTCAGATCGAGACCATCCTGGCTAATACGGTGAAACCCCGTCTCTACTGAAAAAAAAATACGAAAAACTAGCCGGGCGAGGTGGCGGGCGCCTGTAGTCCCAGCTACTCGGGAGGCTGAGGCAGGAGAATGGCGTGAACCCGGGAGGCGGAGCTTGCAGTGAGCTGAGATCCGGCCACTGCACTCCAGCCTGGGTGACACAGCAAGACTCCGTCTCACAAAAAAAAAAAAAAAAAAAAAAAAGACCAGCTTGGGCAACACAGTAAGACCCAGTCTCTACAAAAAATTTTTAAGTTAGCCAACTGTGGTGGCGCATGCCTGTAGTCCTAGCTACTTGGGAGGCTGAGGTGGGAGGACAGCATGAGCCTAGGAATTGGAGGTTACAGTGAGCTATGACTGTACCACTGCAGTCCAGCCTGGGTGACACAATGAGACCTTGTCTCTATAAAAAATCGTTTTAAATGGCTTCCTTTTGTATTTACAATCTAAATGCCTTTATTGCTTTATAAAAGCCTCTGCCTAACTCTCCCAGCTTCATCTCTCTCCTAACATTCTTTCCTTTTGTTCACTTCACTGGAGTCCAACTGATTTTCTGTCCCTCAGATATTCTAAGCTTTTTCTCACATCAGGGTTTCTGACCTCATTTCCTGTATCTAGAATTATCTCTCCCTCCTGTCCATAGCTGGCTGGCCCTTTGTCTATGCTTACATTTTAGTTCAAATGTTAGCTATGTGGAGAGAGCATCTCTGGCCACTCTAACTAAAGTAGTTCTGCCCCTCAATTTTTTTTTTTCTTTTAAGAGACAGGGTCTCATCTGTTGCCTAGGCTGGAGTGCAGTGGCACAATCTTGGTTCACTGCAGCCTCGACCTCCTGTGTTCAAGCAATTCTCCTCCCTTAGTCTCCTGAGTAGCTGGGACTACAGGCAAGCACTACCACGGCCGGCTAATCTTCTATGTTTTGTAGAGACTGGGTCTCGCCATGTTGCCCAGGCTGGTCTCAAACTCCTGGGCTCAAGGGATCCTCCTGCCTCGGCCTCCCAAAGCGCTGGGATTACAGGCGTGAGCAACGCGCCTGGCCACCTTCAATTCTTTATCATGTTTTCTCTTCCTAGCATTAACCACTCTCTGACATTATCTTGTTTACAATGCCTCCTACACTGAAATGTACATTCCAAAAAAGGCAAGCATCTTGTCAGTCTTGTTCACAACTGTATCTCCAGCATTTAGAAAAGTGCTTGGTACATAGGTACTCAACAAAATAATTTTTTGAATGAAAAGAGTTTGGTTCGATTCTTACCCCTTCTTTGATGAGACCAGGAAACGCGGAAACCTTAGAAGGAAGAGTGGCACTTGCCCCAAACCCACAGCAAGTCTGTGGAAGACTTGTAACTAAAACTTTGGGTCCCCAAAGATATTAAATCAGGCGCCTCAAGTTCCCAACTCAAACTGTTGGTTTTTTGTTTGTTTTTGTTTTGAGACGGAGTCTCGTTCTATAGCCCAGGCTGGAGTGCAGTGGAGCAATCCCGGCTCACTGCAACCTCAGCCTCCCGGGTTCCGACAGCTGGAATTAAAGGTATACGCCACCACGCCCAAGTAATTTTTGTATTTTTAGTAGAGACAGAGTTGCATCATGTTGGCCAGGCTGGTCTCGAACTCCTGACCTTAGGTGATTAACCCGCCTCCGCCTCCCAGAGTGTTGGGATTACAGGCGTGAGCCACTGCGCCCAGCCCTAGATCATTTTTTAGGGCGACATAAACCAGTGTCAGGAACAGAACCTGGACATGGTGCAAAAGACAGTCACGGAGATGCACTACCCCCCTCCCCGCCATTCATCCCTTTGGTTGAATTCAACTCATCCTGGTTGAATTCAAGTCATCTCTCTGCTTGTGAATCCTAACAGCCCTTTCGACTTAGGGCTCCACAGTCCGGGTATGCGTTGCCTAGGTTACCTCGCGCCTCCGTTAGCCGGCTGAGAGCCACGCCCAACACCTCCTCTTTAAGATTTGATTGGCTGGCTTTGGCAAGGCCGAGTACTCACCTGGCAGTTCCCTCATGAGGTAAAAAGGGCCACAGCCAGCTCCTGACTTGTCTGCGCCGGGAGGGGCCGGGGCCGCGGTGGGAGGCGGAGCCGTGCCGGGTCCCCCGCCCGGAGGAGGCGGTGGCGGTGGTGGAGGCTTTCCTGGTCCGAAGCCGAGTGCGGTTGGGGGCGGTGGTGGGTCAGCCTGAGCCCCAAACAGTGCCGTGAAATTCTCCATCGTCCCCTCCGCCCCGGCGCTGTCTCGGTGTCTGGCGTTGGTAATTTTCATTGGACAACGCTTTTAAGGAGTAGCCCCCTCCTTCTCAAGGAACCGCTTGTCATTGGATACCTCAGGCACCGCCTACCTTGTTTCAGCAACTACTTCCGTCGCCCTCTGTGAACGTTCAGGAAGTGCTATTTAACCTTATTAGAGTTTTCTGCTAGCTACGCTAGCTACAGTCAATAAAATGACTTAGGCTGATAAAGCGACAGCTAGACCAACCAATAAAATATTAAGTTCTTTTTTGGGTTCTGACATACCACAGCGTTGAGAGAACTACATCCGGGTTTAGAGGCCGTACGTTTGAGATGTAGCCCAATAGCAGTCTCTATGGTGGGGGAGGCGGGGCCGGACCTACGACGCCAGTGAGCAGTAGGCGTTGCGGCCGGAAAGATGGCGGTCTTGGCTCCTCTAATTGCTCTGGTGTATTCGGTGCCGCGACTTTCACGATGGCTTGCCCAACCTTACTACCTTCTGTCGGTCCTGCTCTCTGCTGCCTTCCTACTCGTGAGGAAACTGCCGCCACTCTGCCACGGTCTGCCCACCCAACGCGAAGACGGTAACCCGTGTGACTTTGACTGGGTGAGCGTCCCGCGTCTTAGTACCCCGCGACCTTGACTGTCCCTGCCCTTGCAGGTGCATCTGGGAACCCTGGGGTTTACCTTTCTGAGGACACCTGAGGTTCTGAGCCTGTAGCGGACTTATACAGACTATAAAGTGCAGAGTCCGAACCATCGTCGAGACTAAACTTTGTGTTTAATATGGGAAAACGGAACCTGTTAGTCGTAGGCCTGTACAACGGCCCAACAGCTTCTGACTGTTGAGTCCAGGTTTCTTTCCATTTCACCATTTAGACTAAGAAACAGCCCTGTCAAAACTTACATACACGTGTATAGCATTTTACAGTGCGGCTCATTATGTAAAGCCTCCTGAGGAGCCAGTAAGGTAGGGAAGGCAAGTAGTAGTATTCCTGTTTCATTGGTGAAGAAATGGATCTTGGTATATTTAGGCGACTTGCCCCAGGTCATACAACTAATGAGTGCCTGGGACTTGAAACTATTCTTCTGGCCACACTACCTGCACATACTGTTAGCCGTTTCTTAATTCAATCAACATTTCTAGAGTGTACACTCTAGGCACTCTGCTTGATCCTGAGAATGCGAAAGTGGATAAAATTTTGGGGCTACTGTAAAGCAGTTGTAAAAAATAAGTTGTAAAGAAATCTTTGGGATTTCTTTGAGAAGTGTCCCAAGCTCCTTGCTGTGCTTCCTTGGAATGGGTGGAAGGACTGCTCAGAACATGAACTTAAAGCACTTTGCCCTCTGCCATACAGCATGTAAGGGCCAAGGAAAAGCTTCCCCTTTGCTCTCTGAGGGTTTGTTGAAAAATCAGCCGACAAAGGGCACGTTAATAGGAGAAAGGCACAGAAATTTTATTTTAACGTGCACAGCATGAGGGAATTGAAGGAGAATGACCCAGTGGGGTACAGAGGCTTATATACCCTTCTTCATAGGAATATGGGAGATAGGGAAATGTGGGTGATTTTAAGGTGGATCGTAAATGATTTTTAGGGTGATTCAGTGGCCTGGAGAACATACAGTGGCGTGGGACAATGACTGTTGGGCCTGCAAAGCAGACAGTGGTTTCTGACAAAAATCTGTCCGGGTGTGTTGACAGGCTTCAGTCTTTCTTCCTGTACTATGAGTTAAGTTAATGAAAACTCAGGGAAGAGACCAGAAGTAATTGTTTTCTTCTTTGACAGGTCTGGACTTTAGGCAGATAAGGTAGTTATCAGAGTAAAGCTGCTTCCAGTATCTGCTGGCATCCAGGGACCTTTAATTTAAAATAATTAGCATACAGGATGCCATATTTTGGGCTGTGAGTCCCTGGTCTCCTTTATTTCCTTTGTCTGAAACTTCCCTAGAAGTTTCCCTATAAAAGCTGAGTTGGTGTCTGTGGAGAGAGAAATCGGGCTAGTAATTGAGCGGCAAAGGATCCCATTAAACCAGTCTCTCATTTTGGGGGATAGGCCAGTTCAGTTAAATTGCTGTGTCTCCTTTCAGGAGATGGCATTGTAGATGAGTTCTCAAAGCTAGGCCTCTATACGTGATGTAGGCAAACAGATTTAATAAGAGAGACATTTCTATGGAACAAGGCAAAGCTTAATATCTGGTATAGTGTATAAACTAGTTTCTTTAGAGTCTGGAGGGCAGTCAGTTGGGAAGATTAATAGCAATCTATTTTCCTAGATTGTAGGTTGTGTGTAAAGTTTGTCCAAATATAAGCTGTTATGGTGAGTTTTTTTTTTTTTTTCCAAAGACAAGATGACTAGCTTTAGCTGGTAAGGCCTTAGGAAAAAGGCAGGGTTTTTAGTTTTTTCGGGTTTTTTTGAGACAAGATCTTGCTCTGTTATGCAAGCTGGAGTGCAGTGGTGTGATCATGGCTCACTGTATTCTTAACCTCCTGGGCAAAGCCATCCTGCCACCTCAGCCTCCCAGGTAGCTGGAACCAAAGGCATGCACTACACACCTGGCTAATTTTTAAAAATTTTTTTCGAGGTAGGGTCTCTTTATGTTGCCCAGGCTGGTCTTGAACTCCTGAGCTCGAGGGATCCTCCTGACTTGGCTTCCTAAGGAGCTGGGATTTACAGGCATGAGCCACTGCACCAAGTCAAAAAAAAGGCTGTTTTAATTTTTAGTGATTCTAAGTCAGAAGAGTGGGTGAAAAATGGGAAACATTAGTCTGGAGGTTAGCAATTTTATGAGTCCAGTTTTCTTTTATTTTCCTTAGACTTTGGAAATTTTTACCCAGTCCAATGATGCAGTTTCGAAGTTATCAGAAACCTGTATTTGTCAGAATTCTTCCCATGCTTTCCAAGAGCCTCCTTGAAAATAAGACACTCGGCCAGGCGTGGTGGCTGACATCTGTAATCCCAGCACTTTGGGAGGCTGAGGCAGGTGGATTTCCTGAGCTCAAGAGTTGGAGACCAGCCTGGCCAACATGGTGTAACCCCGTCTCTACTAAAAATACAAAAAATTAGCTGGGTGTGGTGGCGGGTGCCTGTAATCCCAGCTACTTCGGAGGCTGAGGCAGGAGAATCACTTGAACCTGAGAGGCAGAGGTTGCAGTGAGCCAGGATCGTGCCATTGCACTCAAGCCTGGGCAACAAGAGCAAAATTCTGTCTCAAAATCAATCAATCAATAAAATAAAAAATACATATATATAATATATGCTATATATTAATGTGCTTTTAATACTAATGCTAATTTTAATAAACTTTACAAACAAATCTGTCTAATCTTGATCAGCTTTGACTACACAAGATAAAATTTCCATCAACCTTTTGTAACCTCTTAGAATTTGTTTTCATTCTTTCTTTTCTTTCCCCAGCTTTTTGTTGTTGTTATTTAGTTTTTATTTCATAATCATAAACTTAACTCTGCAATCCAGCTAGGCATGGAAGGGAACAAGGAAAACGTGGAATCCAAAGGGAACTGCAGCGAGAGCACAAAGATTCTAGGATACTGCTAGCAAATGGGGTGGAGGGGTGCTCTCCTGAGAGGAGAGCACAGAAGGAATGGTCTGGTGGTTAAGCTAAAACACAAGTCAAACTTACTAGAGTTATCCACAGTCAGCAATGGTGATCTTCTTGCTGGTCTTGCCATTCCTGGACCCAAAGCGCTCCATGGCCTCTACAATATTCATGCCTTCTTTCATCTTGCCAAAGACCACATGCTTGCCATCCAACCACTCAGTCTTGGCAGTGTAGATGAAAAACTGGACCGTTTGTGTTGGATCCATCATTTTCCATGGACAAGATGCCAGGACCTGTATGCTATGGGATGAAGTTCTCATCTTCAAATTTCTCTCTGTAGATGGACTTGCCACCAGTGCCATTATGGCGTGTGAAGTCACCACCCTGACACATAAACCCTGGAATAATTCTTTGAAAGTAGGAACTCTTATAATCAAATCCTTTTTGTCCAGTGCTCAGAGCACAAAAGTTTTCTGTTGTCCTTGGAACCTTGTCTGCAAACAGCTCGAAGGAGACACGGCCCAGGGGCTCACCATCTACGGTGATGTCGAAGAACATGGTGGGGTTGACCAAGGCTGATAGTACAGGGCTCCCAGTGGTGGCGGCAAAGCCTCTTTGCTCAACTTTTTATATCGATTTAGTTTTATCTATATCATTGTTTTCCTCCATTCATTTATTCTGAAACAACCCCCCCTTTTTGAGATGGAGTCTCGCTCTGTTGCCCAGGCTGGAGTTCAGTGGCATGATCTTGGCTCACTGCAACGTCCACCTTCTAGGTTCAAGTGATTCTCCTGCCTCAGTCTCCCAAATAGCTGGAATTTCAGGTACCCGCTACCATGCTCAGCTAATTTTTGTGTTTTTAATAAAGACAGTGTTTTGCCATGTTGGCCAAGTTGGTCTCAAACTCGTGACCTCAAGTGATCCACCCACCTTGGCCTCCCAAAGTGATGAGATTACAGGCTTGAGCCACCATGCCTGGCCTGATAATAAAAGATTTAAAACAGCCTGAGCAACGTGGCGAGACCCCATCTCTACAAAAAATTAAAAACTAGGCAGGCATTGTAGTGCACGACTGTAGTCCCAGCAACTCAGGAGGCTGAGGAGGAAGGATCCCTTGAGCCCAGGAGGCCTAGGTTACAGTGCGCTGAGATCCCTCTACTTCACTGCAACCTGGGTGAAGAGTAGGACCCTATCTCAAACAAACAAAGAAAAAAAAAAAAAAAGGATTTTTTTTTTTTTTTTGTCATAAGATGGAGTCTCACTCTGTCGCCCAGGCTGGAGTGCAGTGGCATGATCTTGGCTCACTGCAACCACCTCCACCTCCTGGGTTCAAGCGATTTTCCTGCCTCAGCCTCCTGAGAAGGTGGGACTACAGGTGCCCACCACCACGTCTGGCTAAATTTTGTATTTTTAGTAGAGACGGGGTTTCACCATGTTGGCCAGGCTGGTCTCTTAACTCCTGACCTCATGATCTGCCTGCCTTGGCCTCCCAAAGTGGTGGGATTACAGGTGTGAGCCACTGCGCCCAGCCATAAAGGATTTTTAAAAAGAGCTTTCTGGTCAGAAGTTGGCTTAACTAAAAGCTGTTATTCAGGCTATAATTTTTTTTTTTTTTTTTGATACAGAGTCTCGCTCTGTCTCCCAGGCTGGAGTGCAGTGGTGCAATCTCGGCTCACTGCAACCTCCGCCTCCCAGGTTCAAGCGATTCTCCTGCCTCAGCCTCCTGAGTAGCTGGAGCTACAGGCACACGCCACCATGCCCGGCTAATTTTTTATATTTTTAATAGAGACAGGTTTTCACCATGTTGGCCAGGATGGTCTCCCTCTCCTGACCTCGTGATCCTGCTGCCTCAGCCTCCCAAAGTGCTGGGATAACAGGCGTGAGCCATTGCGCCTGGCCAGTTTTTTTATTTTTTGAAGGTTTTCTGCTTTTTCTCTTTTGGATCTTTTGGATCTCATGCCCTGGAAATTTTTTCAGTTGACTGAAACCCCCTTTAAAAAAGAAAAAAATTATGTTTAGTCCTTGTGTTCACTTCCTTTCTTGTTGGCATGATCTTTGCCGAGAAAAATGTAAAATTTCTTTTTTGTTTGTTTGTTTTTTGAGACAGGGTCTCATTCTGTTGCCCAGGCTGGAGTACAGTGGTGAGATCTCACCTTACAGCAACCTTGACACCTCCCGGGTTCCACCTCAGCCTTCTGAGTAGCTGGGATTACAGGCACATACCACCGCGCCTGGCTAGTTTTTGTATTTTTTGTAGAGATGGGGTTTCACTATGTTGCCCAGGCTGATCTTGAACTCCTGGGCTCAAGTGGTACATTTCCCTCAGCTTCCCAAAGTGCTGGGACTACAGGCATGAACTACTGCACCCTGCCTTGAAAATGTAAAATGTCATTAGCCTTTTTGGGAAGCTTAAAATCTCCTCAAATTGACTTCTCCAAAACTTGTTCTTCCATATACTTTTACTTCTTCCTTTTGCCACTTTTGATAACCCTTGAAGGGGTCTAGATGGGACTTCTGACAACCCTGAGACCCCTTGAGGAAGACAAAAAAAGGTGCCACTGGCAGGGTGTGGTGGCTCATGCCTATAATCCCAGCACTTTGGGCGGCTGAGGTGGGTGGATTACCTGAGGTCAGAAGTTCAAAACTAGCCTGGCCAACGAGGTGAACCCCATCTCTACTAAAATACAAAAAAAAAAAAAAAAAAAAAAAAAAAGGAAAAAGGTGCCACTGACTCTCTCTTTTGGGGCCTCTTGTTTTCCTCATAGAGCTCCAAAAGTCACTAATGGGTTCATGTCAAGTTTAAAACTCTTCTCTTTTGAATTAAACTCTCTAGTCTTTGGCTTTTGTATAGATACATGTGCCTATATACATATGTACGTGTCTATACATGTGTTTATTATATATTGTCTATATGGTACCAATAACGAATGAGTACCCCCAAAAGTCAGGAGTCACAATGGAAATTTAAAACAATTTTTTTTTTTTTTTTTTTAAATAGAGTCTTGCTCTATCACCCAGGCTGGAGTCCTTTAGCATGCAACCTCTGCCTCCAGATTCAAGCAATTCTTATACCTCAGCCTCCTGAGTAGCTGGGATCACAGGTGTACACCATCACACATGGCTAATTTTTGTATTTTAGCGGAGACAGTTTCGCCACGTTGGTCAGGCTGGTCTCGAACTCCTGGCTTCAAGCCATCCGCCCGCTTTGGCCTCCCACAGTGCTGGGATTACAGGCGTGAGCCATCATGCCTGGCCTCAAACTAATTTTTGTAAGTGTTTCTTTTTTTTCCCCTGAGTTAAAAGACTTGTATCTGCAGTGGACTGTTACCTTATGAGGAATTGAACCCAGACTGCAGCAGTGAACCATTTTATTGCCAGCCACTAGAGCACAGATCACAGTGCCTTTTTGCAGGCCCTTCAAGGGATCCAAAACAAGCAGTTTGAGTGTACAAAGAATTTTAACTTGTGTTTTGAATCTGATTTCTGTCTTTTAAAAATCTTGCCAAGGGAGTTTCCAAGGCTGTGTTCTTTCTGTATCTTTTTATAGGTTCCAGAAAGATAGCTGTTTAAGATAAGAGCTATCTAAATTTTTTTTTTCAGGCCTATTACAGTGGCTTATGCCTGTAATCCTAACACTTTGGGAGGCCGAGGCTAGTGGATTGCCTGAGCTCAGGAGTTCGAGACCAGCCTGGGCAACATGATGAAACCCTGTCTCTACTAAAATACAAAATATTAGCTGGGTGTGGTGGTGTGTGCCTGCAATCTCAGCTACCTGGGAGGTTGAGGCAGGAGAATTACTTGAACTGGGAGGCGGAGGTTGCAGTGAGCCGAGATCCAGCCTGGGTGACAGAGTGAGACTCCATCTCCAATCAGTCAGTCAATCAATCAATCAATCAATCAATCGTTTTATTTAAATAAATAAATAAATAAATAAATAAAGATTTTTTTTTTTTTTTGAGATGGAGTTTTGCTCTTGTTGCCCAGGCTGGAGTGCAGTGGCTCAGTCTCGGCTCACTGCAACCTCCACCTGCCAGGTTCAAGCGATTCTCCTGTCTCAGCCTCCTGAGTAGCTAGGATTACAGGCATGCGCCACCATGCCTGGCTAATTTTGTATTTTTAGTAGACATGGAGTTTTCCATGTTGATCAGGCTATTCTCGAACTCCCAACCTCAGGTGATCCACCAGCCTTGGCCTCCCAAAGTGCTGGGATTACAGGTGTGAGCCACCATGCCTGGCCTCAAATGTTTTTTAAATAAAGCCAATTAGCGACTTAAGCCAATAAGCTTTTTTCATGGTAAGTCTCAGAGGTAACTTTCTAGGTTCAGAATACCAGATGATATAACCCTCACATTCCCCCAAAACATTCACTTTCAAAAATAGGCTAAGATAGCGAAAGACTCTTGTTGTCATAGACAGTTAAGGATGGTGTTTATGTGTGTGGTTCCTGTAGTATCCCACCAATATGTGGGGGCTGCCAATCATAGACCCATCAATAGACACCAGGGAGGCCCTCCTTGGATTGGACTCGCCCAGGACTAACCAGGCAATAAGAGTTGAGACTTCTTCCTTCTCAGTGAAGTAATTTCATTTATTTTTTAAATTAAATTTAAAAAATTGAGGGGGCAGACAGGGTCTCCCTGTCTTACCCACGCTACAGTGCAGTGGCATGATCACAGCTCACTACAGCCTCAACCTGCTGCGCTTAAGCCATCTTCGCGCCTCAGCCTGTCAAGCAGATGGGACTACAGGCACGTGCCAACATACATGCCAGCTAATTTTTAAAAATAATTTGTGGAGAGGAGTTCTCACTTTGTTGCCTAGACTGGTCTGGAACTCCTGAGCTGAAGTGATCCTCCCAAAGTGCTAGGATTACGGGTGTGAGCTACTGCGCCCAGCTTCAGTGAAGGAATTTTTTAAAAAGGAAAAGAAAGGCCGGGCGCGGTGGCTCAAGCCTGTAATCCCGGCACTTTGGGAGGCCGAGACGGGCGGATCACGAGTTCAGGAGATCGAGACCATCCTGGCTAACACGGTGAAACCCCGTCTCTACTAAAAAATACCAAAAAAAAAAAAAAAAACTAGCTGGGCGAGGTGGTGGGCACCTGTAGTCCCAGCTACTCGTGAGGCTGAGGCAGAAGAATGGTGTAAACCCAGGAGACGGAGCTTGCATTGAACTGAGATCCGGCTACTGCACTCCAGCCTGGGTGACAGAGCGAGATTCTGTCTCAAAAAAAAAGGAAAAGAAAAAGATAAAAAAGTTGAGACAATAAAATCAGGCATGAACACCCGGCCCTCTTTCTTTTTGAAAAGGCCTCAAGATGGCTCTCTCCTTCATCTTTTGTTGTGTCCTGTAACTTTTACTAATTATCTAAAGTAAGGGAGAAAAATTGTTTTTGAAAACAGGCAAATAAAGTATTTTTTGAACATGGCTTTTATTCTGCATGCCTGTTAACATCTGTATCTTTATATATGTCATATAGAAGTGATATTTCACTACCAAACTACATGAAAGAGCTCTAATCAAGTAATTTAAAAAATGTAAGTGCTTATCAGATTGGTAAAAGCTAGCTCAGATGCCTTTTAATTTACATAACCTTGGTAAAACTCTCCAGTAATTTAAAAATCTTAAAGTCATGTTTAAACCCTCAAGTTTTTTTTCCCCACTGGAAATCTGGGTTACTAGAAGTTAAGACAGTAGAAACATAAAATACGCTTTTATTAAAATTTTATCAGCTGGGCGCAGTGGCTCAAGCCTGTAATCCCAGCACTTTGGGAGGCTGAGGTGGGCAGATCACCTGAGATCAGGAGTTTGGGACCAGCCTGGTCAACATGGCAAAACCCCGTCTGTACAAAAATACAAAATTAGCCAGGTGTGGTGGTGTGCACCTGTAATCCCAGCTACTTGGGAGGCTGAGGCAGGAGAATCCCTTGAACCCGGAAGGCGGAGGTTGCAGTGAGCCATGATTGCGCCAATGCACTCCACCCTGGAGGATAGAGCAAGACTCCGTCTCAAAAAAAAAAAAAAAAAAAAGTAAAAAGGCCGGGCGCGGTGGCTCAAACCTGTAATCCCAGCACTTTGAGAGGCCGAGACGGGCGGATCACGAGATCAGGAGGTCACGAGGTCAGGAGATCGAGACCATCCTGGCTAACCGGGTGAAACTCCGTCTCTATTAAAAAATACAAAAAAAAAAAAAAAAAATAGCGGGGCGTGGTGGCAGGGGCCTGTAGTTCCAGCTACTCTGGAGGCTGAGGCAGGAGAATGGCGTAAACCCGGGAGGCGGAGCTTGCAGTGACCTGAGATCCGGCCACTGCACTCCAGCCTGGGGAACAGAGCGAGACTCTGTCTCAAAAAAAAAAAAAAAAAAAATTATAAACACAAGATGTCAGGCCGGGCGCGGTGGCTCAAGCCTGTAATCCCAGCACTTTGGGAGGCCGAGACGGGTGGATCACGAGGTCAGGAGATCGAGACCATCCTGGCTAACATGGTGAAACCCCGTCTCTACTAAAAAATACAAAAAACTAGCCGGGCGAGGTGGCGGGCGCCTGTAGTCCCAGCTACTCGGGAGGCTGAGGCAGGAGAATGGCGTAACCCCGGGAGGCGGAGCTTGCAGTAAGCTGAGATCCGGCCACTGCACTCCAGCCCGGGCGACTCAAAAACAAACAAACAAATAAATAAATAAACGCAAGATGTCAGTTCTCAAAAAAATGTAAGTTTCTTTTTTGTTAAGAAACTAAGTGGCTTGGGCTGGGTGCAGTGGCTCACGCCTGTAATCCCAGCACTTTGGGAGGCTGGGGCAGGTGGATCACCTGAGGTCAGGAGTTGGAGACCAGCCTGACCAATATGATAAAACCCCATCTCTACTAAAAATACAAAAAAAAATTAGCTGGGTATGGTGGCGGGCGCCTGTAATCCCAGCTACTCGGGAGGCTGAGACAGGAGAATCACTTGAACCCGGGAGGCAGAGGTTGCAGTGAGCTGGGATTGTGCCATTGCACTCCAGCCTGGGCAACAAGGGCGAAACTCCATCACAAAAAAAAAAAAAAAAAAAAAGAAAGAAACTAAGTGGCTCATGCCTGTAATCCCAGCACTTTGGGAGGCTGAGGCAGGAGGATCACTAGGTCAGGAGTTCAAGACCAGCCCGGCCAACCTGGTGAAACCCCATCTCTACTAAAAAAATACAAAAATTAGCCGGGCATGGTGCCGTGTGCCTGTAATTCCAGCTACTCGGGAGGCTGAGACAGGAGAATTGCTTGAACCCGGGAGGTGGAGGTTGCAGTGAGCTGTGATCATGCCACTGCACCCCAGCCTGGGCGACAGAGCAAGACTCTGCCTCAAAAAAAATAAAAATAAAATAAAATAAGCTAAGAGTTGCTTTATAATGAAGAAAAATATACAGATAAAACTAAATGGATTAAAAAAAAAAAAAAAGCGAAACAAAACAAGCCAGGGTAACAGATTACCAAGAAAATAGTCGATATAGGGGAAGGGCAAAACCAAGTAACTATTTAAAACCAAAGGGTGTAATGTAAAGGAATTGTTCCATCTTGTAGATTAGTATCATTCAGCTTCTTTTTTTTTTTAAAAAAACTTTATTATAGTGAATTGTAAAAATAACCACTTTAAGGACAAAATTCTTAATTTTAAATGCTACAGAATTTAAGAGCTTGTTTGGATTAATGCAGGACCCACAGCTCATTACTGAACAGTCACTGAGTATACATGATCCAAACGCACAGGAGGTTTATTCCTGAAAAAAGCAATCAGCTAGTGGGCCAGATAATGCCATTATAAGGTCTGTTTGCCCTGAGAAGGGAATTGCCCAACTCTCCCTTTGAAATACCAAGTGAAGTACCCGAGATGAAGCAGTTAGTATGTTTCATATACAAGCCATGTTGGACTAGCTTTATGATAACTGGGATATCCTCCCACCAACTATGTCTGTTACCCAGGTCATGGTAAATTTGTAGGTTAAGAGGGCCTGTTTTACATGGGTGCCCGTCCCACAGAATCATAGGTCTGTTTAAGAAGCCTTATCAAATATTTTATCCTTCATAGGTCTTATAGATGCAACCCCCTGCTGAGAACCCAAGCCCTTTGCACCAGAAAAGGTAAAATGGTTTGGGGATTAAAAAAAAAAAAAAGCTTCCTGGGACCAAAACATAAAAACATTCAGGTTAATAGAACTGTAAAATGTAAGATGTTTAAACAAGCTTTATGTAAGGTAGTTGTAATTCCTTTTACCTCAATGTCTTATGAAAATGGGTACTATAAGGTCGGGCACGGTGGCTCACACCTGTAATCCCAGCACTTTGGGAGGCCAAGGCGGGTGGATCACAAGGTCAGGAGCCTGGCCAAGATGGTGAAACCCTGTCTCTACTAAAAATAAAAAAATTAGCCAGGCGTGGTGGCAGACGCCTGTAATCCCAGTTACTTGGGAGGCTGAGGCAGAAGAATCACTTAAACCTGGGTGGCAGAGGTTGCAGTGAGCTGAGATCGCACCACTGCACTCCAACCTGGGCAATAGAGTGAGACTCTGTCTCAAAAAAAAAAAGTGTACTATATCTAATTGGGGGATGTTTTCCCCTTTCTAGTACTATAAAACTGAAGACGTAAATCAGATCATGTAAATCCTCCATTGCATAGTCTTTTGTGTGGAGCATTTATTGAGGCTGATAGCAAAAACTAAGTACTTTTCAATTTTTTTTTTTTTAACGCTGTCTCAAAAAAAAAAAAAAAAAGGAGGGTCCGGAAGAATCTTTTTCTTTTAAGTTATTTGGGTAAAGTATGTACTTGTAAGCAAATTTACCTTGCCCAAGGTCTCCAAACTTAGAACTGTAATTTTATAACAGTATAGTTGTCTGCATAAGTTCAATAATAGTTAAAAAATAATTGTTTTAAGGGAAAAGTGTGATACTTAATACTAGATTTCAGCCCTGTTTTGTTTTGTTTTGTTGTTTTTTGGGATGGATTCTCAGACACTCTTTTTGCCCAGGCTGGAGTGCAATGGCAAGTCTCAGCTCACTGCAACCTCTGCCTCCCAGGTTCAAGCAATTCTCCTGCCTCTGCCTACCAAATAGCTGGGATTACAGGCGCCCTCTACCATGCCTGGCTGATTTTTGGATTTTTAGTAGAGACTGGTTTCACCATGTTGGCCAGGCTGGTCTCGAACTCCTGACCTCAGGTGATCCGCCCACTTCTGCCTCCCAAAGTGCCGGGATTACAGGCGTGAGCCACCGTGTCCAGCCTCAGCCCTAACTTTTTAAGTGCAGATTAAGCCATTATTTATCTCTCCTTGTTTTACTTTGAAGGAAACCAAAATCATGGTATTCTGAAAAGTAGAAACATGAATCTCCCTTATTTGGTATCCCACTGACCCTGGATCTGTTTCACTGCTAATGCTCTGCTGCTAAAACTATACGAGCTGCCTCCCTCTAGGCCCAAGGACTATCTTGGAAGAGGTGCGCGCATAAGGTTATAAGGGATGGTTTTGAGGGATAAAATTAGGTCAAGATTGGCTGGTTGAGGTGGCTCATGCCTGTAATCCCAGCACTTTGGGAGACCGAGGGGGGTGGATCACTTGCAGTCAGGAGTTTGAGACCAGCCTGGCTGACAGAACGAAACCTTGTGTCTACTAAAATTACAAAAATTAGCCGGGTGTGGTGGCGCATGCCTGTAATCCCAGCTACTTGGGAGGCTGAGGCAGGAGAATCACTTGAACCCAGGAGGTGGAGGTTGCAGTGAACGGAGATTGTGCCATTGCACTCCAAGCTGGTTGACAGAGCGAGGCTCTGTCTCAAAGAAAAAAAAAAAAGGTCAAGATTAAACCCTCCAAATCAAGAAGGGGGTACTAAAAATGCCCAAACAGCTGGTAAAACAAAATTGGTTGCCTTCTAAACTATTATGTGTCACTTTTGCATCCAACCTAACCATAAAAATTTTCTGCTTACTATAAAATTAAGGAAAAATATTTACTAACATGATAAAATACCGTGGACAAAGCCTCCTGGGTATAATACTCTGAATTATAAGTTGTGAAGATAAATATATCTACAGATATAGATATGTATATATACATATTTTAAATTATTTTTCAGAATGATGCTTATGTTTTGTATAGCTAATTGCTATAAGTCTGTAACAGAAACCAAGCTTACAGTAGCTCAACACATAAAAGTTAAACATAAGTCAGTCTGCTGGGTGTGGTGGCTCACTCCTGTAATCCTAGCACTTTGGTAGGCCAAGGTGGGTGGATTGCCTGAGCTCAGGAGTTCGAGACCAGCCTGGGCAACATGGTGAAACCCCATCTCTACAAAAAAACAAAAAATTAGCCAGGCGTGGTGGTGTGAGCCTGTAGTCCCAGCTACTCGGGAGGCTGAGGTAGGAGAATTGCTTGAAGCCAGGAGGTGGAGGTTGCAGTGAGCTGAGATCACGCCACTGCACTTCAGCCTGGGCGACAGAGCCAGACTCCGTTTCCATAAAAAATAAAATAAAAAAATAAAAAGGGCCGGACGCGGTGGCTCAAGCCCGTAATCCCAGCACTTTGGGAGGCCGAGACGGGCAGATCACGAGGTCAGGAGATCGAGTCCATCCTGGCTAACACGGTGAAACCCCGTCTCTACTAAAAAATACAAAAAACTAGCCGGGCGATGTGGCGGGCGCCTGTAGTCCCAGCTACTCCGGAGGCTGAGGCAGGAGAATGGCGTGAACCCGGGAGGCGGAGCTTGCAGTGAGCTGAGATCCGGCCGCTGCACTCCAGCCTGGGCGGCGGAGCGAGACTCCGTCTCAAAAAAAAAAAAAAATAAAAAAAATAAATAAAAAGAAGTCAGTCTTGTAACTTTGTTTTTTGGGTTTATTGTCGGCTTTTTTTTTTAAAACTTAAAATAATTTTAAGAAAATAAAAAATTTTAAATAATAATTTTAAAATAATACAAAATTAAAAAATTTTTTAACTTAAAAAAATAAAAAGTCTTGTAACTTTGTTTTTTGGGTTTATTGTCGGCTTTTTTTTTTTAACTTAAAAATAATAAGAAGTAATGAATGCCTGTCCACATCCATTCCTATATGGCCTAAGACAATTAATTGACTATAAGTCTTTTGACTCTCAAGGGCCTCAGCCATAGGGAGTCCTGCCGAGGAAAAAACACTGTAGAATTATATGACTTCTGTGACAAAACCTTTATATGGTGCAGTACAAAAGTTGTGGGAAAAATAGGTTTGTCTACTTTTAATAAGTCTATAACAATTTAAAAACCAAGGACCAGGCATTTCTCCCATTTAATTTATATTCTCCCTCAGAATGCTATACCTGTGGAGATAAATTGGCCGGAAGCGAGAATAAATGTATTACATTCTAATTTAATGTTGGTATCACAATTTTGAAGTAAGATTTATCACAGGGTGCAAATAACCCTTAATAAGGAGTATAAACAAATTTTAAGTCTATTCAAAGAATATGATGAGGCATGCAGGATTTTTCCTGGCTGATTGGGTTGTTGACTGCCCTCAGATTCTACCTATAACCCTGAACGCCCAAATCTTCACTGTCTTTATGATATTTGTTATTAGCATTAGATATTTCTTGTAAATATTATGCCAGATACAGCAAAAGGGAAATGCACAGTTAAAGACCCAGATTGTAATATCTCAGCAAATAGATCTGATCTGGGATTTTTTTAGACTAAGCCTGACCCCATTTCATCCCTTAAACAACTGGTTATTACATCAGGTCATACCATGTCCTCCCTCCATTATCCAAATCGCTAATATTTAAAACTATGACCATCAAATCAAAAGGACTCTAGAAACAAGCCTTCCTAGTCCTGTGGGACCCTGCCAGATGGCCAAATCAAACAACTCTAGGAATGAGGTTTCCTAGTGCGTTGGGACCTGCTGGTGTTTGTTGGCCTACACATATATTCTATGGAATGCTTTTTGGCCAAGAGGGGGGACTGAGGACTAAGCTGTAATTTTTTTTTTTTTTTTTATCTTGCCCAAATTCCTTTCTAAAGGGTCTGGGGAGTCATGCCCTACAAACCATAAATTCTCATCAGACAGGTTTTATTTAACCCTGGATATCTATTGTGACTTACTTTCCAATCTGACTCTGGCATAACAAGGAAGACTAAAAATGTTTTACCCCAAAATCTCTTTCCTTCCCATACCTTGAAATTGCCCTGCAAAGTCTCTTCTGGGAAAAATCCACATTGTATAGAGAATCCCTTCTCCCCTTTGTTTTCCTTCCTTCTTTCCTTTCCAGATCCAGGAGATAATCAACTAAGAGCTGGGCACCCTTTTAAGCCCAGTAAGAGACAATTTACAACCTGCTATCTAAGAAGTCTGCTGAGAGCTTCCTCTGCACAATAAAACTTGGCCTCCACAGTCCTTTATCATAACCTGAACATTCCTTTCTGTGAATCCCGTCTTTAGACGACTCAACCAATTGTCTGCCAGAAAATGTTTAAATTTACCAGTAGCCTGGAAGCCCCTGCTTTGAGTTGTCCTGCCCTTCTGAACGAAACCAGTGTATTTCTTTTTTTTTTTTTTTTTTTTTTTAGACGGGGTCTCGCTCTGTCACCCAGGCTGGAGTGCAGTGGCCGGATCTCAGCTCACTGCAAGCTCCGCCTCCCGGGTTCACGCCATTCTCCTGCCTCAGCCTCCCGAGTAGCTGGGACTACAGGCGCCCGCCACCTCGCCCGGCTAGTTTTTTTGTATTTTTTAGTAGAGACGGGGTTTCACCGTGTTAGCCAGGATGGTCTCGATCTCCTGACCTCGTGATCCGCCCGTCTCGGCCTCCCAAAGTGCTGGGATTACAGGCTTGAGCCACCGCGCCCGGCCGAAACCAGTGTATTTCTTAAATGTATTTGATTGATGTCTCATGCCTCCCTAAAATATTAAACCAAGCTGTACCCTGACCACCTTGGGCACATGTTCTCAGGACCTCCTGAGGGTTGTGTCATGGGGCATGGTCACTCATATTTGGCTCAGAATAAATCTCTTAAAATATTTTACAGAGTTTTTTTTGTTTGTTTTTTTTGTTTTTGAGACGGTGTCTGGCTCTGTTGCCCAGGCTGGAGTGCAGTGGCATGATCTCACTGCAACCTCTGCCTCCCTGCAACCTCACTGCAACCTCTGTCTCCCGGGTTCAGTCATTCTTCTACTTCAGCCTCCCGAGTAGCTGGGAGGACAGGCGCCCGCCACCACGCCCGGCTAATTTTTTGTATTTTTAGTAGAGACGGGGTTTCACTGTGAGTTTGACTCTTTTTGGCAACAATAATATGGTGCCCGACGTGGGTCTCAGAGAAGACTCAGAACCCCGAAGGAGTTGCCCGAAACCGGAGGTAAGGTACCAGCAGGAGCCCGTTGAAGCCCCACTGAGTTCGAGCTTCTCCTCGGGTGGAACTGTTAAGTTGTCCTGAGCCCTGGACCTTCCCCTTCAAGGGCTGATGGTCCTTGATTTATTCTGAGCTGGTTTTCTCCTAGGAACTTGTTGTTTAAGGATCCTAATTGTAGTTTGGATATGCATTCTGAAGGGAATTCTCTATTGCTTTTTCTCCTAAAATTTATCTTGATTCGGTTCTTCTGTGTGCATTTGTGTGCGGAACTGAACTGTTGTTTTCATAGAGACTGAGTTTTCCAGCTCTGAAGAGAAAGGGCATTTGCTCTTCCCAGCCGAAAGGTGCCCTTGGATGACTGGGGGCCTCGTGGGAGTGTCCAGGGGGTTGGCCCCCAAGACATACAGTGGCCCTGCACTTGGGAAATCCCCCAAAAACAATTTTAAAAATGGCTCATCCAGGAAATGCATGTAAGGGCTGATCACCCAGCATTTTGAGCCCTCTCGGCAGTCACAGACCTCTGGAGAGAGACAGATAAGAGGGCAGAAACGACTCAGTGGTGACACTGTGGAGTCCTGCCCACAAGCAGCATGCATCAGTCCACCACACAAGAACTCGAGGCTACAGCTCAGCTCCTCTTTCTAAGGAAAAAAAAAAAGGGCAGGGAACAAATCTAAGAATAAGGAGAAAATGAGGAGATGTCCCCTTTTTGGGCCCTCCGTAGGTTTCATGGCATCTCTACTTGCCAGAGTTGATATAAAATGGAAGTAATATGGTCTTTGTGCACATTTGCATTAAAGAAAAAGAGTCGTAAGGTCGAACTGAAAACTAGAGTCCTAAGTTCTGTTTTTTTTTTCTGCCCGCTTTAAATCGGCTGTTACTTTTCAACTTAAAAACCACTGTTCTCTGTTTTTTTGCAAGTCGGTGAAGTTGTATTTGTCTCATGGCGAAAGTACTGAATTAATAGCTATGGGAAGTGTGTAAGTGTGTGTGTGTATATTTAAAGGCCTTTAAAATAGACATATAATTTTACATTCAATTGGCAATTGAAACCCTTTTAATCTCCCTCTAGCACACTAGACTTTCTCTTCTTACCTTATGATGTAAATTTTGCTATCTGATGTTCACCTGAGTTGCCTTTAATATGCAAATTTAAGGCCATTTAGCTGACAGCTGCCTAGTGTAAGATTTTTAAAAATGGAAAAAAAAGGAGGTCGTTATGAGTCTATGCCGTGTGCTTCTATCGGCATACCTAATAAGTCTGTATATTTATGTGTGTCTATACAATATTTTCACTACTGAAAATATATAAAGAGCTCTAATTAATTGGCTTAAAAATACATAAAAGCAGGTAGGGCGCAGTGGCTGATGCCTGTAATCCCAGCACTTTTGGGAAGCCGAGACAGGTTGGATCACAAGGTCAAGAGTTCGAGAACAGCCTCACCAACATGGTGAAACCCCGTCTCTACTAAAAATACAAAAATTAGCTGGGCATGTTGGCGTGCACCTGTAGTCCCAGCTACTAAGACTGAGGCAGGAGAGTCGTTTGAACCCAGGAGATGGAGGTTGTGGTAAGCCACATATATATATATATATGCATGCAGCGGGTATGGTGCCTCACATAATCCCAGTACTTTGGGAGGCCGAGGCCAGTGGATCACCTGTCAGGAGTTCCAGACCAGCCTGGCCAACATGGTGAAACCCCATCTCTACTAAAAGTACAAAAATTAGTCGGGCATGGTGGTGGGCGCCTATAATCCCAGGTACTTGGGAGGCTGAGGCAGGAGAATCGCTTGAACCCGGGAGGTGGAGGTTGCAGTGAGCTGAGATCACCCCATTGCACTCCAGGCTGGGCAACAAGAGTGAAACTGCGTCTCAAAAACAACAACAACAAAGCCCAGGCATGGTGGCTCATGCCTGTAATCCCAGCACTTTGGGAGGCCAAGGCAGGCAGATCATCTGAGGTCAGGAGTTCGAGATCAGCCTGGCCAACATGGTGAAACCCCGTCTCTACTAAAAATATAAAAATTAGCTAGGCATTGGTGGTGGGCGCCTGTAATCCCAACTACTTGGGAGGCTGACGCAGGAGAATCGCTTGAACCCATAAGGCGGAGGTTGCAGTGAGCCGAGATCGCACCATTGCACTCCAGCCTGGGCAACAAGAGTGAAACTGCGTCTCAGGCTGGGCACAGTAACAGCTCACAACTGTAATCCCAGCACTTTGGGAGGCCGAGGCGGGCGGACCACTAGGTCAGGAGATCGAGACCATCCTGGCTAACATGGTGAAACCCTGTCTCTACTAAAAAATATAAAACATTAGCCGTGTGTGGTGGCAGGTGCCTGTAGTTCCAGCTACTCAGGAGGCTGAGGCAGGAGAATTGAACCCGGGAGGCAGAGCTGGCAGTGAGCCAAAGACTGAGCCACTGCACTTCAGCCTAGGTGACAGAGGGAGACTCCATCTCAAAAACAAGCAAACAAACAAACAAAAAAACCAGAATGAAACTCCGTCTCCAAACAAACAGAAACCAAGAATCTTGTAGAGTGAATTTTTACCCTCAAATAAAATAACTGGGTTGCTAGAGAAAGAGATTTAGGGTAAAACAGCCTAACCACTGTGAATGGTCTATGTAAGTCATAAAAAGGTTAGTAAGAAGGAATTTTTAAAGGGGTTGTATAATTCAGTTGGCTATGATTAAAGGAAAACATATCTTTCTAGAGATTAGTCTTTTTGGCCGGGCGCGGTGGCTCAAGCCTGTAATCCCAGCACTTTGGGAGGCCGAGACGGGCGGATCACGAGGTCAGGAGATCGAGACCATCTTGGCTAACACGGTGAAACCCCGTCTCAAAAAATACAAAAAACTAGCCGGGTGAGGTGGCGGGCGCCTGTAGTCCCAGCTACTCGGAGGCTGAGGCAGGAGAATGGCGTAAACCTGGGAGGCGGAGCTTGCAGTGAGCTGAGTACTAGCCACTGCACTCCAGCCCGGGCGACAGAGCAAGACTCATCTCAAAAAAAAAAATCTTTCCTAATTTCTGTCTTGGGTATAATATTTACTAAAGTCTGTCATACTCCCTCACCCCTATTTTCCTTTTTTTTGAGACGAAGTTTCACTCTTTGTTGCCCAGGCTGGAGTGTAGTGGCACGATATCGGCTCACTGCAACCTCGGCGATTCTCCTGCCTCAGCCTCCCAAGTAGCTGGGATTACAGGCACATGCCACCGTGCCTGGCTACTTTTTTTGTATTTTTAGTAGAGATGGAGTTTTGCCATGTTGACTAATCTCAGGTGATCCACCCACCTTGGCCTCCCAAAGTGCTGAGATTACAGGCTTGAGCCAAAGCGCCTGGCCAGAAGAGCTTTATTTCTCATAAACGTTTGCAGCTTGCAGGCTATCCTGTCAGGCAGAGAAGCAGAGCCTCCGCTCAGAAGCCAAAAACAGACACTTGGGAGTGCGGGGTAAAAGGAAACAGGAATTTATGCTAAGCAGGGTGGTCAAATACACATATTTAATAATCTATTGGCAGAGTCATGAATATTTATGAAAGGAGAAACGTGCATGTTCAGTTGAGCTTCATGTCTGTCCATAAGACCCATGTTCAAAAGTGGTAATGTTAGTGTGATCTGAGGTGGAGTTTTCAGCCCTCTCAAGTCAAAAGGTGAAGCAGAGGACACAGAAACTGCATTCTCCTTAGCCTGGCCAGATCCACTGCATGGTCACTGGTCTTTTACCAGGAAGCAATGCTGGTTAGTTGTTTTGTCCTGACTGCAAAAGGGAGGGGCAGTGTCAGGCAGTTGGTTGATGTCAGGTGGAGCAAGTCTTTTCAAAGGGCTGGTTTCTGTTTAACTTTCTGTTTAAGAAAGCCTAGTGGTGGTAAGGAGGGGGTATAAAGAGGTGTCTGACCTCACACCCTGTCACGGCCAAGAACTCAGTTTTCAAGGTTTTTCTGGGGTCCCCTTAGCCAAGAGGGAGTCTGTTTAGTCACTTCAAGGCTTAGAATTTTATTACTTCTCAGTGTCTTTGTCATGTTTATTATGTCTCACTTGCTCACTTGGTGGTTACATTCTAGAACAGGGTTATCCAATCTTTTGGCTTCCCTAGGCCACACTGGAAGAATTGTCTTGGGCCACACATAAAATACAATTAACACCTAATGATAGCTGATGAGCTAAAAAAAAAAAAAAAAAATATATATATATATATATATAAAACATCTCATAATGTTTTAAGGAAGTTCATGAATTTGTGTTGGACCCCATTCGAAGCCATTCTGGGCTGCATGTGAGCCACAGGTTGGACCATAAGGTTGTTCTAGAAGGTGAGAAAACTGTAAGACAAGAGTATTGAAAAGGGCTTTTGAGAGCTCTGAAAGCCCCTTTCAGCTCTCAAATTATATCAGAAGTACATGGATTATCACCATGAATATTGGGTGGGGAGGAATGATTAAGTAAAATTAAACACATGGGCGCTGGGTTCGATGGCACACACTGTAATCGCAGCACTTTAGGAGACCGAAGCAGGCGGATCATCTGAGCTCAGGAGTTCCATACCAGCCTGGACAACATGAGGAAACCTGCTCTCTACAAAAAATAGCCAGGTGCAGTAGTGTGCACCTGTAGTCCCAGCTACTTGGGAGGCCGACTGAGGAGAAACATGAGCCCAGGTGGCGGAGATTTCAGTGAGCCAAGATTGCACCATTGCACTCCAGCCTGGGCGACGGAGCAAGACTGTCTCAAAAATAAAAAATTAAACACATGGAATAGCTAGATATTATATTAATGGGCTATTATCAAGAAAACTTACCTGGAAAAGTTTTATTCTACAGGAGTCACACTGAGTTGATCTTAATAATCTTACTTTTTTTTTTTTTTTTTTTTGAGACGGAGTCTTGCTCTGTCGCCCAGGCTGAACTGCAGTGGCCGGATCTCAGCTCACTGCAAGCTCCGCCTCCCGGGTTTTTTATGCCATTCTCCTGCCTCAGCCTCCCGAGTAGCTGGGACTACAGGCGGCCGCCACCTCGCCCGGCTAGTTTTTTTGTATTTTTTAGTAGAGATGGGGTTTCACCATGTTAGTCAGGATGGTCTCGATCTCCTGACCTTGTGATCTGCCCGTCTCGGCCTCCCAAAGTGCTGGGATTACAGGAATGAGCCACCGCGCCCGGCCTAATCTTACGATTTTATACCATATCATGCTTTATACAACTCTTTTTAATCTATTATTTAATTCCCCAGTAGCATTTTGAAATCGATACTGTTCAGTTGAGGAAGCCAAAGCTAAGGGATTAAGTGCTTTGTTGAAAAGCACCAGCAGGCTGGGTGCGGTGGCTTACGCCTGTAATCCCAGCACTTTGGGAGGCCAAGGCAGGTGGATCACCTGAGGTCAGGAGTTTGAGACCAGCCTGGCCAATATGGTGAAACCCAGTCTCTACTAAAAATACAAAAAATTAGCCGAGTGTGGTGGCAGGCACCTGTAATCCCGACTACTTGTGAGGCTGAGACAGGAGAAACACTTTAACCTGGGAGGCAGAGGTTGCAGTGAGCCAAGATTACACCATTGTACTCCAGCCTGGGCAACAAGAGTGAAACTCCATCTCAAAAAGAAAAAAGAAAAGCACCAGCAAGTTTGTGGCAGGAGTAGAACCTGAATCCAGGTCTTCTGACTGATGTTTATCCCAGTACACCTTACCTAATTGCAGTTCGTTCGTTCTTGTTACCATTCCCAGTTTGGATCACTATTGGTTTTTATTACATATTTAGTTCCCTTTCCCACCTAAATTAGCTCTAGTCTCTGCATTCCTGTTATAATACTTTGATTCTGTTCCAGAGAGAAGTGGAGATCCTGATGTTTCTCAGTGCCATTGTGATGATGAAGAACCGCAGATCCAGTAAGTTTAGCCCACTTCTCAGTCATAAGGGTAGATCTAATGCCCTTTGGAGGTCCTTTCCTTCGTGTTAAGAGAGTGGCAGTCATTTGGTAAATTTGCCCTACATTTAATTCCAAGGCTGAATTTGAACTTGGACCTATTCCCTCCCCGTCTCCTATATCAAAGTGCCCCATGAAGAGGGACAAAGAATGGGATATAGGAGTGCACAGCCCAGCCTGACCTGTGACATCTCTGTGTTTCAGTCACTGTGGAGCAACATATAGGCAACATTTTCATGTTTAGTAAAGTGGCCAACGCAATTCTTTTCTTCCGCTTGGATATTCGCATGGGCCTGCTTTACATCACACTCTGCATAGGTAAGGAGACTACCTTGGTTTTTTTTTTTTTTTTTTGTAAGACTATGTTGATAGACTTGATTGTGGAAACCACAGTCCCAACAGTTGCAATCCCAAACATGTTTCTCCATACCCTTCTTCCATATCTCGTACCTAATTAATTATATATGTAGCTCAGATGATAACAGTTTACAGAGACTGTATTTGTCGAGGTAGGGAATGTGTTGGTCATCTACATACATCCACAAGTGTGTATGTATTCTTTGGGGGCTGAAATCCTTGGGTTGGTTTGGAAGTAAATTCCCTGTGTAAGGCTTTTTATGTTTCCTCTGACATCTTCTTTCTGTGTTTAGTGTTCCTGATGACGTGCAAACCCCCCCTATATATGGGCCCTGAGTATATCAAGTACTTCAATGATAAAACCATTGATGTGAGTGCTCTTCCCCTTTTCTGTTTCTTGGGTCCCTTGTGGGTGATTTTGTAGTTGTGCTCTGCATTCACTAGGAGGAACAACAGTGCTTCAAAATGGATATCAAGGGCACTGTGGTTCATTATGAGAGCCGGGGGAGAGGGAACGCCAGGATGAGGAATTAGATGCTAAGGTGTGAAACTTCCCAGGAGGCTATGTGGATCCAGCACACTTTTCTTCCCTGTATTTGGCAGGAGGAACTAGAACGGGACAAGAGGGTCACTTGGATTGTGGAGTTCTTTGCCAACTGGTCTAATGACTGCCAATCATTTGCTCCTATCTATGCTGACCTCTCCCTCAAGTGAGTAGTGCAAAAGGAGAGATGGTGGAAATGAAGATGCTGTGCCTTCCCTCTCACTGTTGTTTTTTTTTTTTCTTTTGTCCTTGATTTTTACACTTGGCAACCAAAGGCATCTCCCTCTCCCCTCTTAAATATCGATACTTCCACTTTCCTTGATCCATTGTTTTTTTTTTTCAGTATATTAAATAATATATTCTTTTCAGGTACAACTGTACAGGGTTAAATTTTGGGAAGGTGGATGTTGGATGCTATACTGATGTTAGTACGCGGTATGTAAAGACCTGGGCAGAGGGTCTGAGCAGGGAATCACTTTGAGTGTTATACACAGGGGCATTTAGAGAACTTTCTGGGCCCTGCAGGTACAAAGTGAGCACATCACCCCTCACCAAGCAGCTCCCTACCCTGATCCTGTTCCAAGGTGGCAAGGAGGTAATGCGGCGGCCACAGATTGACAAGAAAGGACGGGCTGTCTCATGGACCTTCTCTGAGGTACCTGAAAGGAAGGGCAGGTGCATGAAGGGTGTATAACAGTAGGTGGGCTTTTGAGCCCTACCCAGCTTTGATTCACAGTTCTGCCACTTGCCCATTAGCTTTGAGGGTGTGGACTAGTTACTAGACCTCGTGTATTAATTCACTTAGCAAATATATATTATGTGCCAGACCTGCTAGTACTGGGGAACAATTATTAGTTTAAGATTTGGTCTCAGGCCAGGTATGGTGGCTCATGCCTGTAATCCCAGCACTTTGGGAGGCCGAGGCTGGCAGATCACTTGAGGTCAGGAGTTCGAGACCAGCCTGACCAACATGGAGAAACCCCATCTCTACTAAAAATACAAAATTAGCCGAATGTGCTGGCTTATGCCTGTAATCCCAGCTACTTAGGAAGCTGAGGCAGGAGAATCGCTTGAACCTGGGAGGCGGAGGTTGCAGTGAGCTGAGATTGTGCCATTGTGCTCTAGCCTGGGCAACAAGAGCGAAACTCCATCAGGGAAAAAAAAAACAAAGATTTGGTCTCGAAGGCCCCTGAACATATTGTCTGTAGGTGTTAGGTTCCTTGTCAGTTAATTGGAGGTAATAACCCCTGGCTTACAGGATTGCTTTGCAGATTACATTAAATAATTTAGGTATATATAATTCTTGGCATAGTGAATAAATACCCATTGAATAATTAAATACCCATTGGCACATAATGGGTATTTAACTATTAGTTGACTTTTCTGGGTACCTAAAAAAGAGGAAGGTTAGGGAAGATTTTTGTCCTTTGCTTACTCCTTCCTTTCCCAGACTGTGTAAAATACCTTACTTCCCAGGCTCTTTACTCTCCCTTCCAACCCAGATCCTGATTTGTGCATCTCTTTTGTGCAGGAGAATGTGATCCGAGAATTTAACTTAAATGAGCTATACCAGCGGGCCAAGAAGCTATCAAAGGCTGGAGACAATATTCCCGAGGAGCAGCCTGTGGCTCCAACCCCCACCAGAGTGTCTGATGGGGAAAGCAAGAAGGACAAATAAGATCCTCACTTTGGCAGTGCTTCCTCTCCTGTCAATTCCAGGCTCCTTCCATAACCACAAGCCTGAGGCTACAGCCTTTTATTTATGTTTTCCATTTGGCTGTGACTGGGTGGGGCAGGGTGCTGCTTCTGATTTTAAAGAGGCATCTAGGGAATTGTCAGGCACCCTACAAGAAGGCCTGCCATGCGGTGGCCAACTGTTTCACTGGAGCAAGAAAGAAAGAGATCTGCTATGATGGAGGGGGAAATGGTTTTCCTCCAAGCTTGGGTCAGTGTGTTATCAACTCTTCAGACATCTCCATGGTTTCTCTATGAATCTATGGTTTCATTATTCCTTCTTACTCGACCTGCACAGCCTGGTTAGACCTAGATTTAACCCTAAGCTAAGATGCTGGGGTATAGAAAGCTAAGAATTTTCCCTCAAGGACTCTTGGTTCCTTAAGCCCTTCTGGCTTGGTTTATGGTCTTTACTAAAAGCATAAGCCTAACTTTGTCACTAGTCCTAAGGAGAAACCTTTAACCACAAAGTTTTTATCATTGAAGACGATATTGAATACCCCTTATTTTGTGGGGATTGAAAAGGGGTGAATAGAGGCTTGAGACTTTCCTTTGTGTGATAGGACTTGGAGGAGAAATCCCCTGGACTTTCACTAACCCTCTGACCTACTCCCCACACCCAGTTGATGGTTTTCCACAATAAAAAGATTGGGATTTCCTTTTGATTGCGCCTTTGTGTGTTCCTGTATTAGAAAAGCCTGGCAACTGCAGAGGAATTGCCCATCTTGACGTCAAAGGTCATCCTATTCGGTTTTACCAAAGGCCGGGCATTGATCCCCAGGATTGGCAAGAGTTGCAGAAGGCTAGTTTCCATAAGCCTAGAATAGGGGCCACTGTTGTTAGGTGGTGGGTTTAGTTTGGGATTGGTTGCCAGGGAGGAGAGTTTGGCGGCGCATCGTTGCACACAACATGTAGCGCGACGCAAAAGTACAGAAAAGACGGCGTGAAGCGAGGCTTGCAATAGGACCTATCTTGTCTCCGCCCCTTCCTGCTGTGTTCACCATCCCAGCGTCCCGTCTCGTCGACGCGAAGCGATGGGTGGTTCCGTCTGGCGCTTCCCCCACCTCCCCTCTCCCTGCTTGCAAAGTGGTTGTGCCCCAAGGTCCGCCTCCAGGCCACGTGGGCGCTGCGGACCACGCTTTCCGTTCCTTGGGGAGAGGTTTCCGCTGTAGGAGGGTAGCTTCCGGGCTGCGGTCTTTGCACCCCACCCACCAGGCCCACTGCATTCTCGGCCGGGCTCTAGGCGCCATGGCTCCCCGCAGTAGGAAGCGGAAGGCTGAGGCCGCGATGGTCGCCGCAGCCGAGAAGCGAGAGAAGCTGGCAGACAGCGGGGAGGGAATGGAGGAGGCAACCGTTGTTATCGAGCATTGGTGAGGGGCCCGGAGAGTAACGGGGGAGAGGGAACAGTGGCGCGGCGGGGCCAGGGGCCCCGGTCTCTAACCTCCCCTTCTCTCCCTAGCACGAGCTGACGCGTCTATGGGCGCAACGCTGCGGCCCTGAGTCAGGCGCTGCGCCTGGAGGCCCCAGAGCTTCCAGTAAAGGTGAACCCGACCAAGCCCCGAAGGGGCAGCTTCGAGGTGACGCTGCTGCGCCCGGACGGCAGCAGTAAGTGGGGACGTGGGTGTGGGGGAGGGAGGCGGAGGGGAGAGGGACCTGGGTTCCGAAGAGAGGAAGCGCTATTCTCAGAAACCGCGGCAGTCTCATGACTTCAGAGACATGCCGGTGGGTTCCGAAGTATTGTAACTTCGCTTCATTTTGTCCTTTCGCAGGTGCGGAGCTCTGGACTGGGATTAAGAAGGGGCCCCCACGTAAACTGAAATTCCCTGAGCCTCAAGAGGTGGTGGAAGAGTTGAAGAAGTACCTGTCGTAGGGAGATTTGGGTAGAAGTCCTCATGCTGAGGTTTGAAATGGGAAGTGGGGGGGCGCGGGCGCTGGTGAGGAAGAGAAGGGATTAATCTTGGTGTGGCTACAAGTACCCACCTGGCGTGGGTAGCTCACACCTGCAGTCCCAGCATTCTGGGAGGTCGAGGCAGGAGTGAATGGCCAACATAGGGAGACTCCGTCTATTTGAGAAAAAAAAAAAGACACAATATTGTTTTCTTTTTTTTTTTTTTTTTTTTTTTGAGGCGGAGTCTCGCTCTGTCGCCCGGACTGGAGTGCAGTGGCCGGATCTCAGCTCACTGCAAGCTCCGCCTCCCGGGTTTACGCCATTCTCCTGCCCCAGCCTCCCGAGTAGCTGGGACTACAGGCGCCCGCCACCTCGCCCGGCTAGTTTTTGTATTTTTAGTAGAGACGGGGTTTCACCGTGTTAGCCAGGATGGTCTCGATCTCCTGACCTCGTGATCCGCCCGTCTCGGCCTCCCAAAGTACTGGGATTACAGGCTTGAGCCACCGCGCCCGGCCACAATATTGTTTTCTATCTAGTGTGCCCTAAGTGCAATTTATGTCCTTTGGAAGACTGTAGTTGACTGTTGCCCTGGGGGTATGGACAAGTTTTCCATTTGGAAGTTTATTTCATGTTACTTCATTTATGTTTATCCCTACACTCTTCTGTTTGGTTCTAGGGTGTTCTGTTACTGTCCCCTGTGTTAACACTGCACTACAATACCATCACATTTGGTTACAAGGATTTTGACCTTGTCTTTGTCCCTAGTGCTTCATACAGCGTTTTGGCATGTTCTGCACTTACGTTGAGTGAGATTTGCAGGAAGGATGCAATCCTTGAGCTCCAGGGTTTGTGAGTTTAAGGGTTGGGGAACGTGACTTCCTCAGTCCTTATCATTGCCTGGATCCTTTCTCTAACCTTATTTCCTTTCTCATTTTTGCAGCTTTGTGTCCCTGGTGATGTTGGAACATTAATGATGGAACATGGCCAAACTTCAGTCATGTGCCTGAAGCCATGGTTTCTTCCCCGCCAGAAATGAAGGTTCAGTTGTGGGGCAACCCTCTAGTAAGGCATTGCGAAAGTTACTGGATTTGGTTTAATAAAAGTTGAAATAAAGTATTTGAGTAATAGAGTAAAACTTAATCTTAAGGGATGGACAAAGCCAGCCTTGTGGAGTTGGTAGTCCTTGTGTTTTTCATAGCCCAAGACAGCCATATGACCTGGAACTTTAAAAAAAAAAAAAATTTTTTTTTTTAAGAGCCAGAGTCTTACTTCGTCACCCACGCTGGAGTATAGTGGTGCTCTCTGCAACCTCTGTCTCCCAGGTTCAAGCAATTCTCCTGCCTCAGTCTCCTGAGTAGCTGGGATCACAGTTGCACAGCACCACGCCTGGCTAATATCTATTTTATTTTATTTTTAGGAAAGGCGGGGTTCACCATGTTGGCCAGGCTGGTCTCAAAACTCCTGACCTCAAGTGATACACCTGCCTTGACCTCCCAAAGTGCTGGGGTTAACAGGCATGATGAGCCACCACACCTGGCCTGACCTGGAACTTTTAGGGTCTCTGGTAAAACATGAAAAATACTTGTAAAAATTAGGGCAGCAAAGTAAATAATTTATTTTTTTAAAAAAAGCAACTATCTTTTTCAACTTACTTTTTGGAAGTAATGATGGAAGTACATCTTCTTGTCCCCTGCAAAGGTTTTAGCTAGACTTCCTAATACTGGCAGTGAATAAGCCCCATGTTAGGTGCTGGACAGCATCCATCACTCCCACCCACTTAGTATTCCACCCAACACCGTTTCACACCTTCCTCTGGAACATTTTCTTAAACAGTACACCGGTGTTCTTTCCCAGCTTTTCCTAAATAACTAGTGACTGGATGCTTTATGACCTGAGAGACCTGACCTTGGCTATTACCTATGACCCACTAGAACTGGGGAGCACACAGTTTGTTAAGTTGTCACTAACTGGAAAATAGATTACAAAGAAATAAGATGGTTCAAATTCATAATTTTCTATGTGTGCTACTCTTGGCTTCTGCCTGGCTTCCGAGGCAGGGAGGGGAGGAAGGGACCTACAAAGAGCCAGGGGTACACCTGCCTCTTGTGCCAAGAGGAGAGGGCATGTGCCAGCTTCTCTGTCAGTAAGCTTTTTGCTAGCTAACACTTCCCACCCTCCCAGGGCCCCTCACCTGCCCTCCCCCCTCCACTATGTTAGTATATCTACCTCTGTTTCTGACTCTGAGGAAGGGTCAGGCCATACGGAGGGAACACTAGTGGGTACCAGCCTCCCCTCTGCTGTCCAGTCCACCACATCAATCTCTTCCTCTTCAGAGCTCGCAGGAAGTGAGCCTAGTAGTTCAGAGTGACCAAATACCTCCTTGCCTGCCTTGGGAGAAGGGTATAATAACTCATCTGTAGTCAGGGAGACTTCCAGCCCAGTCTCCACCCAGTTTGAGCAGGGAGGTGAGAGGTCCCCATAAGACCTCTGGGGAATATCAAGGGAGCTGACATGGAGAAGTTTGTCTTCCTGACCATCCAGGGGCTGGGAGCTGGTAATTTCAAGGTCTGGTGTCCAAGAGCCTTCTACTGAAAGCACTTCTCCACTCACCTCAGAGGGCATGACAAGGGGGCTGAGGAGCTCAGCTGGCTCTTGGTTCTCACCAGCAGGTTCCTTTTCCAATTCTGTGAGCTCCCTGGGCCAGAGTTCCATGTCTGGTAGACACCATTCTTCCCCTTCCATCCAGTTCTTTCCTGTTGCTGTCAGATGGTAGGTAGGGGTTCTGCAGCCCTCAGCCCCAGGACTCTCCAGAGACCCTATAGGTGGTTCAACGTCTGAGCCACAGAGCATGAAGTCCAGGATCTCCTCCAGCTCACTGGTGGCAGCAGCACTTGTGATTCGGTACTCCTCAGCCTCACAGGGTTGCTCCAGCAAGGCTGTGTCAAATGCATAGGGCTCTCTGCAGTCAATAGCCAACATAGGTTCCTTCTCTACCAGTTCTGGACTGGACCCAAACTCTGACTTCACCACTGGGTGGTCTGGGGAGTGGCTAGCAGAGACCAGAATGTCTTGTAGCCTAGTGCACACTGGGGAGTCCTGACACAATTGTATTCTACTAGATGATATTTCCTGCTCATTACTGGAGAATGGCTGAGTTCCTGAAGGCTCTTGGAAGTCTCCAGGATCTGGGATCTGGGGGCTATCTTGAGAGTTTTTGAGGGGAGGTTCTTGCACCACTTCCCAGCAAGTTCCATTGACAATCTTCCTAAGTTTAACTCTCCCAACCTGCCCCTCCTCTGCAGAGTTTGAGTTAGGTGCCCTGACTTCAGGGCTCCGCTTCTTGCTCCCACCTGTCTTTCCCAGACCAGATGGGCTTGCGGTGGTCTGTAGAGGACTAGCTCTCCCTGGTTTTATCTTGTCCTCTGGTGCTTCTTTATTTACACTCCTCTGCCGCCAAAGACGCCGGCCAGGGGTTGCAGGTACTGAGCTAGATCCCCTTAAAATGCTGGAAGGCTTTGATGTACGGATATCAGGAGGTGGCTTTGAGCGACTGAGCCTGATCTTTCTGGGCAACAGGTGTTTGTCCACAGAGGGGTACAAGCTGGGTGGGGAGAGCACTGTAGGATGAAGGGCAGTGTCATTCTTGTTCTCTCTAGGCCCTTGACTATGGCTTGATGGTGAAGAGCTTTTTTCTTGTGGAGTTGGGCAGGCTCTGGCCTTCCTCTTCAGCAGAAGAGTGCCAGACAAATTGTCTGCATTCTGTCGGTTGTTCTCCTGAGGCCCCTCTTTCTTCCCCAAACTTATTGCCCCAAGAGGACAAGGAGTCCGAGTAGCAGGCATTGGGGTGTGAGGGTGGTGGCTGGGTGTCACCACTCTGGCAGAGATTGGTGCAGCACTTATTGGTTGTAAGCACTCCCGGTTCAGTCTTCGGCCCTGTGGGGCCTTCACCAACTTTCCACCCTCAAGCTGAAGGGATTCCAGCTCAGACACACGGAGCTGACGGGCAGCAGATAGCACATCCTGGGCTTCTTCTTGAGATGCTTCCATTTCTGAGGTATACAGGAAGTCCACCAGCTTCCTAAGTGTGCTGATCTTCAGGCCGCCCAGCTCCAGCACCACCTTCCGACCCTGAGCTGGCCTCTCTCGCTCCAGGCGCTCTGTGAAGAAGGGGCTGTAAGCTGACAGGATGCAGCAGTGAGCTGGAACTGCCTCACCTGAAGGGAAACCCAAATACTTTTGTTATCTCAGGTAGACTGGCATGTTCATGGGGTAAGCACAGACATAACTACCCAAATGTACTGCCCCTTCTCTTCTCTTCCTTCCATGGGACTTCAAGTAAAAAAATGATTCTTCTGCCTGCCTGGAAGCTTCTGCCATTACCTTTTGCCTAGCTAACTTTTTTTTTTTTTTAGGATACTCTCACTCGGTCACCCAGGCTGGAGTGCAGTGGTGCAATATCAGCTCACTGCAACCTCCGCCTCCCGGGTTCAAGCAATTCTCCTGCCTCAGCCTCCCGAGTAGCTGGGATTACAGGCACACGCCGCCACACCCGGCTAATTTTTGTATTTTTAGTAGAGACGGGGTTTCACCTTGTTGGTCAGGCTGGTCTCGAACTCCTGACCTCAGGTGATCCACCAGCCTCGACCTCCCAGAGTGCTGGAATTACAGGCCTTGTGAACCACCGTGTCCAGCCCACTAACTTGTTTCTTTATTCTCAAAATCTACCTTTGTCATCACTTCCTTCAGAAAGCCTCCTGGGGCTGTGCCACATGCTTGTAATCCCAATTACTAGGGAGGCTGAGGCAGGAAGATTGCTTGAGTCCAGGACTTTGAGATTAGCCTGGGCAACACAGTGATACCTTGACTCAAAAAAAAAAAAAAAAAAAAAGCCTTCCTTCACCCCACCACAAGTCTGAGTTAGGTGTTCCTGGGCAGAGGTACTCTGTAGTTATCATGGCACTTAGCTATCTGTATTGTAATTATCCATCTCCTTCACTAGGCTGTAACTCTGTGAGGACAGGGACCATATCTGTCTTTCTCACTGAGATATATTCAGTGCCTGACACAAAATAGAGGATCATCGTTCTTGCTAAATTTAATTTTATTGACTCACAAGACTTCAAAAACTTTTATAGAAGCAACTTGTGGTCTAACAGAAAGAGCTATGGAGGTGGACTATCTGCTGTGCTCTAGCTGTCTGTTTTAAGCCCCCTTCTCATTTAATGGGCACTTCCCAGGTAATCTCAATTCGTTTCTTCCATGGCTTTAGTTACAAAAGGCTTGCTGATGATTCCCAGATCCATACCTCTGCCTAGATCCCTTTCCTGAGGGAGTGAACATACCACAGCTGGCATGTCTACATATATGCCTCAGCAGCACCTTGAATGCAACTTTTCCAGAAAATGAATTTATTCCCCACCCCAAAAACCTCTCATTTTCTACTTCAAAGTGAGGCATCATATTCACCCAGCTGCCTGATCTTGAAAACCAGAAGTCATTTTTAATTTCCCCTCCCTTTCACATCACATCTAATTTAAGTATCAGGGTTGTTGGGTTTTGTTTTGTTTTGTTTTGTTTTGAGACAGAGTCTCACTCTGTGGCACAGGCTGGAGTGCAGTGGAGCGATCTCAGCTCACTGCAACCTCTGCCTCCTGGGTTCAAGCAATTCTCCTGCCTCAGCCTCCCGAGTAGCTGGGATTACAGCCGTCTGCCACCGTGCCTGGCTAATTTTTGTATTTTTAGTAGAGAGGGGGTTTCACCATGTTGGCCAGGCTGGTCTTTAACTCCTGACCTAAGGTGATCCACCCGCCTCGGCCTCCAAGGCAGACAGATTGCTTTAGCCCAGGAGTTTGAGACCAGCCTAGGCAATATGGCAAAACCCTGTTTCTATTAAAAATACAAACAATTAGCTGACTGGGTGGTATATGCCTGTAGTCCCAGCTACTCAGGAGGCTGAGGTAGGATAACCACCAGAGCCTGGGAGGTTGAGTTTGCAGTGAGCTATGATTGTGTCACTGCTCCAGCCTGGTTGGCAGAGCGAGACCCTGTCTCAAAAAACAAAACAAAACAACTCTGGCTGGGTGTGGTGGCTTACACCTGTAATCCCAGCACTTTGGGAGGCTGAGGTGGGAGGATCACTTGAGCACAGGAGTTGGAGACTAACCTAGGCAAAACAGTGAGACCCTGTCTCTAAAAAGCAAAAAAAAATTCTGAGCCCAGAGAGTCTGGCTACAGAGTCTATGCCCTTAACCACTTCAGCAATTTTTGTAAACTCTAATAGCTCATATTTTTATCTTCTCAATGCCTTAATTCAGACCACCGTCCCTTCTCTCCTGGATTATGAAACAGCTGCCTATCTAGGCTCAGTAACCAGTAATGGCTGAATGTTGTTTCTAAAGCAGGTATCAGATTATAACCTCCTGCATAAAACTGTTCAGTACATTTCCCAGTGTCCTGAAATACCTACTTCCTTTGCATGACACTTCAGACCTCACATGTTTACTAATTTCTCTTTTCCTCTCTAGTCAATACACCTTTTATAGTCTGCTCTAGTAATAATGAACAAATCCCTTGGTCACATCTCTGAATGTATACATGCTGCTTTCTGCCAGGAAAAATTGTTCCCTGCTTCCTCCCACTTGTTTGTCCTTCAGATCTCACCTAAGGGGTTATTCCAAGAAAAGTTCCCTAACCTTGTCTCCCAGTCTCCTCAAGTCTGTGAAGGATGTTCCTTTTTTATCCTAAGTCTGCCTATACTTACCCAATTATATTTTTAATATATTGTACAGTTACTTGAATGCACTGGATATTTGAATGTCTTCCCCTTACAAGATTTCCTTAAGAAGAGGAACTTTTGTATGACCACGCTAACAGTGTTTAGCATACAACAGGCAACTGATAGTTTTTTTCTTTATTTGGAATTAAATAGTCAATCTCAGCTCTGCACTTACTAAGAGAAGCAGCAAGCAAGTCACTTAACTGTAGTCCTCAACTCATTCCTATGTAGAATTGGAACTACATAGCTAAGACTTCTCTTACAAGACTTAGAATCAAATGAGACACTATACTGTATGTACTCCACAAACTGTAGACTGGTATACAATATTGGTTATCATAATTCTTTTTATAAATGAAGAAATTGAGCCCCAGAGAGATGAAGTTACCTGCCCATTTGACAGTTACTAAGTAACTGTCTTCTAATCTTGGGCCTTGTACATTATATATCAGGGTCTACTTTATGCTGAATTAATATTTCCAGTGTGAAGTGAAGGGGTGGAAATAAGCTATACATTTTTAGTTTTAGCAACAAACAGCAAAAGTCATCAATTTGAAGATTAAAAAATTAAGCAGGCCAGGCGCAGAGGCTCACGCCTGTAATCCCAGCACTTTGGGAGGCTGAGGCGGGCAAATCATGAGGTCAGGAGTTTGAGACCAGCCTGGCCAACACAGTGAAACCCCATCTCTACTAAAAATACAAAAAATTAGCCGGGTGTGGTGGCACGCACCTGTTGTCCCAGCTACTCGGGAGGCTGAGGCGGGAGAACTGCTTGAACCTGGGAGGTGGAAGTTGCAGTGAGCCGAGACCAAGCCATTGCACTCCAGCCTGGGTGACAGAGTGAGACTCTGTCTCAAAAAAAAAAAAAAAAGAAGGGAAAATGGGGTTGGACGTGGTGGCTCACGTCTGTAATCCCAGCACTTTGGGAGGCCGAGGCGGGTGGATCACTTGAGGCCAGGAGTTTGAGACCAGCCTGGCCATCATGGCAGAACCTCATCTCTACTAAAAATACAAAAATTAGCTGGGCCTAGTGGTGCATGCCTGTAATCCCAGCTACTTGAGAAGGCTAAGGCATGAGAATCACTTGAACCCAGGAGGTGGAGGTTGCAGGGAGCTGTGACTGTGCCATCACACTCCTGCCTGGGCAAGAGAGTGAGACTCAAAAAAAGGAAAACATAATAGTATCATCTAACACATACTGTGGTTGGTACATTAAAAGCACTATTCTAGGTGCTTACCCACGTTAACTCTTAATCTTCACAACCATCCCATTGGAATATTATCTATGTTATATAGAATTTATCTGCTTATAAAACTTTACAATTAGATTCATTATTTAAGAGAAAGAAGCAAAGTAACAATTTCACTCTTGAAAACAGTAGTAATTGTCCTAGACACAAACAGCCCTTTACCAACTAGTTTACAGTGGTCATAGGCAGTAACATTTTGCTGATTTTGTCCTTTACCCTCTGGCCCTGAACTCGTTTTATCTTATTCTATGGTGAGTTTTCAGTTGAATTCCCACCAGTCTCTTACCTTCTGCCTGCAGAAGGACATCACAGAACACATCACTCTGCTGCTGGTGATGAAGCTGCAGAAAAGCTAACCTGAGGAACCGGGGGTTCTTGTATAGGATTTTGGGACTGGCAGGAGAGCACATGTTGGCAGAGTCTTAACAAACCTTCTAGGTTTTCACAGATCAGACTTCTGTAGGTGAGATAATACATTTCAGAGGCATGGTTATATCTAATTTGTTTTTTGTCTTTGAAATGGCAGGGAAATTTTGAACGTGAGAGATAATAGTATATGAGTTGAGGAAACATCAGCCCAGAAATTGTGCCAAGGATATCTCATGAAAGAAAATTATCATAGTGGTTACATGTGGGAGCTCAGAGATAAGCGTAGGTTTGGGTCTCGGCTCTATTTATTAGCCTGGCTGTATAATCTCACACAGGTGACCTAACTTCTGAGTCTCACTTTCCTATTCATGAAATGGAATAATAGTATTTACCTTGTAGGGTTGTTTTAAAGATTAAATGAGTCAGTGAAGGTAAAGTTGCTTAGCACAGTGAATGCCTGGCACAAAATAACTACCATGCCCCAAATGGTAGCTATTATTATCCTTCAACCTTCCTCATTTCCATTACCACTGAGACTCAACTGCTACAATGCTGACTACTCATACTCTTCCTGAGCACCACATCCTAGCTCCATAGGTATAATCTTCAATTTAACACTTTTAAGGAAACACTACTGGGTATAAAATTATCTCTAGTAAGTCCTATGCACCTTTTCTCTGAGCTCACTGTATCACACTAACCAGCAGAGGGTGCACAATAAAGAAGAGAAGCCTCTGACTGCGGGAAGGTCTCTCACAGGACCGAGGACATAGCCACCCTTGGCTGGGTGTACTTGACCAAAGTGAGCCTGACTGACCCTGGCAGTAGGCAAAGAATTTGGCCTTTAGGTTTGTATAGTTAATTACCAGGCTAACAATGGAGCAAGGATAGTTAAGCATTTTACCCCTCCCCAAACAAACTGAGTATTCTGACTTAAGGTTTATGTCCAGCTTTTTAGCATTGAAACCCCCCCACTCACTGCACAGCTGTGTTCCTTTCCTGGAATGCAGTTTTCTATCAGGTAGCACTGAGGGTCCGAACAGTTCACGTCAAAACTATCAGGAAAGAAGAGTGAAAAGGTAAATTAAGAGAAGGCAGGCTTGGCCGGGCGGGGTGGCTCACGCCTGTTATCCCAGCACTT